>NW_028279142.1:215896-431792 GCF_059751315.1 Micrasema longulum
TGTCTTTATTGGTGTTGATCGTCTGGAGAAAAAAAATAGCACTAAGTACTTGGGACTGTTAGTGGACTCGCAGCTTACTTGGAATGAACATGTTGAGCGCGTGAAAGGAAAGATTGTCCCTGTAGCTGGAATACTGTACAGATTTCAGAGAATGCTTCCAGTTTCGCTGCTTCGAGCAATCTATTTTTCTATGGTCCATTCGCATTTATCATACCTATGCTGTGTTTGGGGTTTTGCAACTAAGAGCAAAATTTCTGAGGTGCAGATTATTCAGAATAGAGCGATCAGAAATGTGTTTCACCTACCGTATGATACTCATGTAAGGGACATTTATTTTGAAACAAAAATCATGCCTTTTAGCATGCTTTCCTATTTCGAGATAACTGACACTATCATTAATACTACTCTCGACTCAATGCACAGTAACATAAAGCCAGCTTTCATTGGAGACATCCATCGGTACAGTACTCGATCAAAAAACAATATATATATTGGATCTGTGAAGTCTACGAAGTTTGGTACTAGATCTTTACAATACATAGGTTTCAAGGAATTTAATAAATTACCACAAAAAATTAAAGTACCTATTTCAAAATATAGAAACAGGACGTGCGAATTGAAGAATTATTTTTTCCAGAAGTACTTTGAATAAATAATGTTAGTTTATAGAGAATGCGCATCTTGAACATATACCTTTTAATATTTCACCGTTTTTGCTTGTATATGTAATTTTTAATACTATTTAAATGTTATTTGTGTTTTTTTCTTTTTATATACTTTTTTTGGCTTGTATACATAATTTCAATTTTTTCAACGTTTTTGTTAAAAAAAATTAACCTGTATTGGGTGTGCGCATATTTTGTTAATTAAAAAAAATGATTTTATTTTGTACTAGTTCAGTATGTATATATACATCCATGTAATTTTTAAACTTTTTCAATTTTCTTTCCCAGATTGCATAATGTAAACATTATTTTGAATTTATTTCCATGCCTAGTATTCTGTTTATTCTGTTATTTTCAAGTATTTTTCATACCCTTTTTAATTTGTAGTATATCATAATTTTAATTTTTCTGCTTTTGTTAAATAATATTATAGTTTAAAATTTAAAAACGTCTCTAAAAAAATTATTATCTGTATGTCCCTAAATGAGTTTTTTTTTTAAAAACTCCTTGGGAATATTGTATATAATTATGTATAATATGTTTTCAATATAATAAAAAAAAAAAAATAAAAAAAAAAGATAAGCACTGAAAGAAGGTTGGGGATGAAGAAAAAAAAGTGGAGGAGTGGAGATGAGGGATTTCTATAACACAGTTGACTTATTCGAAATTTACTTACTATTATAGTATAAACATATTATAAGGTACATAAATCATTTATACCTTGACAAATGTTTCATTTTCTGTCCAGCTTTTCCTGTATGAGTTTTCACCACCAGATCCTCACTTTATAGCCAGATAAAAATAGAAGAAACATACATTTTGCAGTTAATATAAGCCTTGTACATAATGAGCGAGGCAAAAAATAGGCAACTCCTTTATTAAATAAAAAAAAAGCCAATGACAGGTAATAAGTCCCGTGAACGCCGAAACTTTCGTATTTACTTCTCAAGAATATTCTCTACCTCTGTTGTAATGTAAACCACGCATCTTAAGTGAATAATCAAAGCACAAAAAGGCATTGTAAAAGTTATTCTTGAAGTACCAATAAGAACTAAATCTTTAGATTAAAAAAATATCATGTGCGCTAAAAAGATTCTGCAATACAGCTGCGGAGACATCGTCATACCCAAGGGATATTGTTATATAACAAGAGCAAGGAATGCATGGCAATATTCGATCTATCTGTAATTTAATTTTGTATGTAAGCTTTTTAATTGATTCGATTTTTCATATATTTTGTTAAAGGATCTTTGAAAAATCAAATAAATAAATAACGTAATTGAAACGCAGTCAATATTCGAACGGAATTAATGTTAACTTAAATTTAGGAGGAGGAATGCAAAATGAACAGTAAAACTTACTCGGCGTGAAGTTTATTATACACATAGTCGGTAGAATATCGTAAAATCAACACTGAGTTTGCAGTATAGCGAATTGCCAAATGAACAGCGTCCAATGAACAAACATGATAGTAATATACATACATACATCCAAAAATATAGACCCGAGTATTGTGAGAGTAAAGGCTGTGGAAGAAAGGTTTACTCAAGTCTACGCACGAAGCTCTAGGGAGGTGCAAATATAATGAAAGAATAAGGAGAATTATCAATATTTACAAGACACGAGAATATTTCACCATTATTTCTTTCCTATGGCAAGATTATTTATTGTCTGAAAAGGGCAATCTCTAGACAAACTCGATGATATACATTTGATGTTAGTAATGTTAATGAATAATACCGATTTTTTATTATTATTGTATACTTGGCAATAAATTTAGCTATCTAATAATATCATAAATGCGAAAGTGTGTTTGTTTGATTGACGTAATTTTTTTCATAGGGATAGCCGGGAAGGTGAGAAGTTAAACAGGGTCCTTATTTTTTTATCCCGAATCAAAAAAAAATTACAATGAAAAAAATATATACAATACATCAACAATGAGCAAGATGATTTGAAAATGAGTAGGCGGTAAGGTAAAGTGTCAAAAATAATCTATTTAAAATGAATTGTTCCTATTTCTACGATTGACTTGCTTTATCTATGGTTAGTTTGGTTGGCTTTTCGTTTTGGTTTTGTAGTAGGATCTTGGATTTGTGAACAGAATATTGATGCGACGTCGCCACGATTTAACGGACTGCCGTATTTTTTATAGCGATAGTTGGATGACCGGCAATTGATACAAGCTACTTTCTGTCCTGAAAAAGTAAATCATTCGTCAGAACAATTCTTATCGCTAAACGACAAAACTAATTTCTCCCTAATAGCGCGTGAGCGAAGCCGCCGCGGGTAAAAGCTAGTATTGATATATTTTGCTGTTCAATATGAACATTAAAAAAAAGGATTTTACTGACGGTTGAATAATTTTTAGGGTCATTTAGCCTTTTTGTGTTCGAATCCTATTGTTATTTAGTTGGTTTCATTTATTTTTTCCATGTATGTTTTTGTATTTGTTTATTTCATATTTACCACTTCTCAGTTTATAAATATACAAACAAATAATTAATATTTTAAGGTCGACTTGGAATATTTGTTATGAAGGTAGTTTTTCACTGCAAAACTAATCACCCATCTTTCATGCGTTTGGTACATGTACACCACTTGGCGCGGAAAGGGAAATGATCATAATTTATATTATCCAATCCAATGAGGTAAATAAATATTATAATTATTATGTACAGTCGGATTTTGAAACGAGATTTGACGTTCTTTATTTCTGGAAAAGATTTGTCTATGGTGCGAAAATGATGAATGAATTAATTTAATATCTACATATTAAAAAAAAATGTTAAGAGGAAACGCGGTCTTACTTTTCTTCATTTTCTCACTGGATTATGGTATTAGATCAATGTTTGTGTCTCAATGGTTTTGCTTTTTTTAAATGTTTCTTATGGGAGCTAGGACCACCCAAAAACCCAAAAAAGCGCACAGCTTTATCTGCCGTCTTCGGCCGTACGGCAGGGGCGAACCGTGTATAGAAGCGATTATGCGAAGCTTACCATTATATTTGATTAACCATAATATTGTTTTATTTTAACTTTATTTACAGAAAAACAAATAAATAATTACCATTTATTTTAAATCATTTCCACCGTTTGTATTTTTATCCTAATATAAATATAAATACTAATAAAGAGCGCCCAGCGCCTGCGGTGAGCCAAGAAACTACCCGATTATTCCAGCTTATTTTTTCATACTTAAGAAATATTTTTCTTTGAGATGGTACTTTTGACATAAGACCATAATTACTTCCATGCGTCATATTGCAGAACATATAGCGCTCCACGCGGCCGTTTTTAGCACTATTAATAACTAGAAAAATTCGGCCAGTTGACATTTCAATTGAATACCTAATATCGACTGAATTCATAGTGGTATTTTTTATTTATTTTTAATGAATTATATATTAATTATACATAAATAATGGATAATATAATATATCACGAAGTTACATCGTTTGAGTTGATTTCATTGATGAGAGTTGTTGTATTACACAGAACCATGGAAATTTTTAAATTTATAGTATAGATTACTTACTTTATATCATGTACCTCCAATGTAGGTACAAAAATATGATATTTTTTTATAGCTTACCTGTAAATAAAATCACCATTCGCCACGGCCGTACGGTATACAAATATGGTAAATAATTTTTAAAAACTGTAAAAGTACTCACAGAAAATTTCATTCTGATCCTAAAAACTAAAAAAAAACATATAAAATCCTTTTCGGTTTGATGTGCGGAAAACGGTACAGAGAAAAGTTGAGTTTGTCGATTTTAGTTGGCCAAAATCAGTCCGTCGGCGTCGTGCAGTTGTCTTTTTCGCACTGTGTCAGGAAGGCATTTGCGAGAGAGTGACAAAAAGACAATTTTCAAATAACTATCATTCGTCAAAGTTCTTATCTACGGCATAATATATCCTCTTAAATGAGAAAATTATGGAAATAATTTAATCTATATAGGCGCAATTTACGTCTTATTCACGGTGATGTAAAACTGTGCTAAGATAATATTATTATAATAGTACGCAAGTAGGAACATGTTATAAGATAGCTAGAGAGGGTTGGAAATCTGATACGAACAGGTCAGTATGTTAATTCAGCGGAAATTACCGCTACATCAGACATATTTAAAAATTAATATTATTATGTATGTCCATATAAGTTCTTCAGCAATTATAGTGACTATCAAGCACGTGTTTACCTGCAGATTAAAACGTACGAAATAACAAAGTATTGTAATAACAAAACCTTGGAGTGAATTATAATCAGAAATAATTTATGCGTAATATTGACCTACTGCACAAACCACTTGAGACAGTCACTTAGTTATAATCCCATAAAATAACAGTTTTGTTTTTTAGTAAGCCACAATTATATTTGCATGAATTGCGGTAATTTCATCATGATTTCCATATCCGAACAAAGTGGCGAATAAAACACAACAAAGTACTCCAATCACATGGAAGGTAAAGTGATTCGTCTTACGCTTCCGGTGCCAGTCCAGGAACAATGAAATATTTATTTATTTATGCTTTACAAAGTTAGTTCATAAGAACTAAATATAAACGTTTTATAACATTACATTTATTATCAAAATTCATTTAGAACATTATTATTATTATTTTATTTTTTTAAGGCTATTCATTGATTTAATATTAGGGTTTTTCTTTTGTTTAATTTCTTCAGGTAACTCATTGTACTATTTTTAACTCTTTAACAATGAGTATTAAGGCTCTGTTATATTATCTTAACTTTTTTCAAGCTTCGTATGTATTGCAGTGTAGAACCACCTTTCTAGAATCGAACCTAGAACCTCAAGCATGGTAGCAAACGTAACACTGCAAGGCGGACTTGCCTACATTCGATTTTTTTTTCAGGAATTTAACCTGAGATTAGCCATCGAGTTGCTCGTCCAGGGTTGGGTTCTGGTTCGATTTCATACACAGAGCTTTACTCTTTATCCGCCCGAACATGCAAACGCACAGCTAATTGAAATGGAGATAATTATTTTGGATTTTTTTTTGTACTTGAATAACAGTGGGACCCCTCTCTTTACTAAGCAAATTCGGAGAAGTTCCTATAAAGGTCCACAGCCGAAATTCCCTCCCTTTTCCAACACTTCTTAGATATATATAGCCAGGAAACAAATTCCACTTGCGAAATATAAACCTTGGACATTATAAGCAAGGTCAATAATACTGCAAATCCCATTAAAAAATATCAAATAAAAAAAAACAGTGGGACCCCAAATAAGCAAATGAATGCCCATACTAGAGTTCAACATATTTATTTATTTATACTTTCACAATGTTTGTATTTTTGTTTTATACAGAATAATGTTCCCTCACTGGGGTGTTCCGTGCCGAGGGAAACATTTTACAAAATATGAAACATGCCTTAAATTAGTTGTTTAACAAAGTTAACATAATAATAATTTTAAAAAACGTAATTAATCTAATTAACCTAATTATCATGAACATAAAAAATAATATAAACTAAAAGTATCATAAAAAACATAACAAATTTAAATAGACCAAATTTCATAAACAGTACAAACATTTTACCTATTTGGCTTGATCCACTCATCGATCCGTGCGCAACCCACCTCTACTATCCATTTTTGATAGCAATTTTATATTGTGAGTACTTGCTAATTGTCCTAATGGATAATAAAAGTAGATTGTACACTTTAACCAAGTAGTAGGCGAATCCTCTTTGACCGACGATTAAATCAATATTTCAATAATCAAATTTAATATTGACCACTAGCTGTTTTTATCAAAAGAGGAATTTATAATTCATATATTTTCCGCAAAAAACAATAATGCATGTGTCCTAGTACAACGTGTAATACACTATTCTTATTTATAATTAATGTGAAATTAATTCCATGACACAAATATCCGTGAAATGTACGTAAAAGTGTGGGTGGATGCATAAACGTAAAAGGACTGCTTTCGAAATATTAACGCCAACTGAATATTGAAATTAAATTTAGAAAAAATCTAGAATTTTAGAATAATTCAAGATGATTTAGAAAATTAATGATATACGCTTTTGAAAATGATTAATAAAATTATTCAATCAATTCGAAACGTCACAATCTAATTAATATCTATTTTCAAAAAGATAATTAGGCACATCATGAATTAACTTAGAAACTAATTTGGTCAATTTTATAATAGGTATCTACAAAGTATACAAGTTTTAATACAATTTCTATAGTACTTTGAAAGGAAAACGAATAAGAATATTGAATAGAAAACAGAGTGAGCAATACAAAAAAGTTGGATTGTAAATTTTAGGCTTCGGTACAGTGCGTTTGAATTTTAAATAACCGTATGTTAATGTATTAGGGCCTATAGTTAAATTTTGTTTGTGTTAGTAGCCACAATTGAGTATTTTATTTAAAAACGTTGGGTCATGCACGCGTAGAAAAGGGTTTATTAAAGATTGAATGGACTTTACATGGTACATGTCCAGGAAAACATAAAATGCGATATTAAAAAATATTTTTAAGATAATAAAACTATTGCATTTGAAAGCCGAGTGATAGACTAATCTACTAGTGTAAGTTATTATTCTTGTGATATTAGACTAATTATGAATACGAAACATTAAAAATAGCATATTACAACAGAGATGAAAAACATTTTAGAGAAGGTAATATAGAAGTCTAGGCATCTACAAATAAATACATCAATTCTGATGCTACATATATGTACGTACCACTTTGTTCTAGGCGTCCTACAAAGAGTTAACCTAATCCAGGCTAAAGTCCTAACCGTATTAAGCAATAAGTACCGACTCATTATCGAAAACACGACGCAATCATATGTTAATATTATATAAATATTAAGAACTCGTATAAAATTTCATGTTAGTCGAATCAAATAGCACTTAACAATAATTATTTATGGTAGAATTAGGATTAATTCATTTCTGCACGTCATTAATATTAGTTATACATTTATTAGACATACAAAAATGTATTTTGTGGAAGTTGGACGTAATTCGTTTGAAAAAATCGTTGGTAAAAAAAATGTTTTAGAATACAATCTACTATTATTTGGATATGATTTTTTTTTAACACAAATCACTTTATTATGAACAACGAAAATGCACTCATTCAAATATTCTTGATAATAAGAACACGTGAGTGGAGAAAACAGATTCATAAATCAATTGATTTGTCAAGACAATTGTTCGCAAAGCGACTTGCTAACAATTTATTATGCAAATCACGTAGATAATATACCGTTAAGTCGGGATTATTATTGTCTTGAACAATAAACTTAACATTTAATTTGAAACGTTCACTGACTGTGACATAAATAACGAAATTGAAACCTTTTCTAGTCATCAGATATGCAACTAAATTATATTAGGTAATAAATTAAATTATATTTGAAAATAATGTTACGAATTCACAGAAGAAATCATTTTGACAAATCGTCGCTTCAGTTCGTTTTTGTGCAACAGACCAAAACACAAATCTGCACAAATAAAGCTTTAAAGTTTTTTTTACGAAATAGGAATTAATAATGACCACAACTTTAGAGAAAATTCGTTTAAAAAACCACTTAAACAATAAAAAAATAAAAAAACATTTGGATTTTATAAATATTGGTTTTCTCAGAACTTCAGTACACTTGACTCAATTTCGTTAAAAATGGTATGTTGGACAAAACTGAACTAAAACGACGTAATAGTAGGCATTGGATGCTGACTGAACTTCGTCTAGTCCTCAAAAGTGATCAGCAAATTTGAAAAAAATCTTTTCCATCGAAAAATAGATATTTACGTTCTTATAATTTACCCAAATATTTGCATTTTGGGGACATTTTCAACGAGTTGTAAATAACCCAATATTAGACAATGTTATTCAAGTCGGGTAAGGGTGGGGTCGAACCTCGGACTTCCGATCCGTGAGTCAGCGACACTAGCCACGGGACCAAAACACGATACATTTTGACTCAAGGATTTTGATACACATCGTTTAGCGACATAAGGATAATTTCATGAGAGTTTTCGACTCGGCGTTGTGTATTCATTACTGTAATTAGGCTTCCTTTCCTATTTTAGTGCAAAAAAATATAAATAAAAACAGTTTTTTTTTTCAGTTATAAAATTTTCATCCTAAAAATCATTATTTTTTATCTATCGTTTCATGATGTTAATGGTGATGTTTGTCGAGATAAAAACATCTGGTTTAAGAATGAGTACAATAAAAGTACTTACTGAGCCTTGACTATACTTTAATATTTATAATTTTTTTTATCGGAGATACCAAAGCGAAAGCGTTGTGAGAAAATTGGAGGATTTTATCGACTGAAGTTAGAATTTAAGTGCGTATAAATGCTACAGTGCGAAGAACACGTTCTCTCTCAAATAAACTGTGAACAGTTATACGCACATCAGAATTGAGAACTTGTATTTTACAAAGTAAAAAAATTACATTATATATTTCATACCATATGGATCGTAAACTGTAAGATGTGTATGAAATCTGAATGATTGTAAGGACGAGTCTTTGTACATATTTTTGGTAACATAATAAATATTACATTACGATATATATTTTTTATACATACGTAGGTTATAATATTGTTTGCACTTTAAATATTTTAGTGTAGCTATGATTGCGAGTGACCCCCATTATTTCATTTATCAAAATTGTTGATTAATAAAAATAACACGATAGCATTGCATGCGATTTAAATGCATTTCGTTCTATGGTCCTTATAAGGATACGACTATCTGCTCCTGTTTTAAGACTGACCTCAGTTAGTTTAATTAATTTTTGACATCCTTGTATAAGGACGCGAGGCTTAATTCAGTAGGCATGTTTTCAATTTGCCATCCCGTCTTTATGGTCGATTACGCGATAATTTCATGCAATCGCGGACTGGTCCGAACGCCAGCTCTCCATATATGGGATAACCACTTCTCTCCGGGACTGCTTTCCTGCGAATCCATCTACTGGGCGCATTCCATCACCATTTCTAGCAACGCACGCCCTCGACAGAAGAACAAATAATCGGTATTGTATCGGGTATGGCCGCTATGGATCGATGGCCCTTTTATGAAAACACCGTGTTTTACTTAACGATAATGCTACTTACAAGAGTGCTTATCCGATGATATCTATTACGATACCATGGTGATTCATGTCAAGGAATTACATAGTATATTTGTACGTTGCCAGTTGCTATTCATACTAAACAACTTAATAAGATGCGATGCATTTTAATAACAGAATCCCCTCATAAATCGTTAAGTATAATTCCCAAACGTAATTCGGAATGTATAATGTCAGTCCTCGAAGAGCCAACTCGGAGTTTGGGAGCAACGAACAGAAAATATATTGAAGGCACGTTAAACTGATCAAACATTTGCGAAGGATCAAATTCATGCGCTTCAGCAAACATCGGAGATGCGAAAAACATCCGAGGCGATTGCGAAAAATCAAAGTAACTTATTTATGTTACGTAAAAAGGCCGAAGGCGTTAAAAAGGGAACATAAAATATGAAAACAGTTCTCGAAATCGTATCTGTAGTAGAGAGAATTTATAATGCATACGTACAGTCGTACATTCGCGCGATGCGATGCCGATCAAAATATTAACTGAAGGCGAAAACAAGGTAAAAAACATAAATAGGTAATTAGATTTTACGGATGCGGAATGTATGGTGTATCCTGTAGGTTTTCTGTGTCGATTCGATGAATTGTATTTGCGGCACAAAGTACGAAATAACAAAGAACAAACGAGATTAAATACAATTCTTTTAAGAGAAGTAAACTTCTCGGAACTCCGGTTGAGAAAGAAACAAATGTGATACTAACCGGATAAGAAAATATAATTCGTAATGCGATTAAGTGGAATCGCTTGGATAAAATAACGTTGGTGTATAACTATTATCAGTAAGTAAGAATGGAAAAAAATAATCATACTAAGAAGAGTAAAATACGACAAAAATATACAATGCGGAATGAGAATGTTGAGACTCCAAATGTGCACAGTAAATATGCCAATCGATTTAGATTTCCATCTTTTTCACAGAGGGGAGGCTTTTGCAAAACTTCGTGCCAAATTACCAGGGGTGCATACTAGCGCAGGGCATCCGATGTATATTTTCTAAGAGGATGTATACCGAAGCAAATGATCAATAACGGGAAGGAAAAAAATTCAGTCGTTTCGCACAACCTATTGGAGAAGCAGAATAAATGGACTTTTCTAATTTGCATTTTACCAGAAGAAATTGTATGCTCCAGGATTGCGCGAATCGTTCAATTTATTATTGAAGTGAGCGTTTTAACCTCGTCCTTTTCAATTCAATTCACAGTGATTCTTTTAAAAAATGTCTCAGTAATGAGAAGTGAGCTATAAAGTGATTTGCTTTAAAGAGTTTGAAGGCCACGCTAGGCACTGAATAATTATATATAACAGTCATCGTAATATTCCATCCAATTTTATAATGTCACAGTGATGTCAGCACCATAATTGGGTGATTGTAGCGTCTGCCGCACCAGTACTGGTGACTAGTGACACAAGCCAAGGCGATGATTTCACGGCAAAATAATTCAGGGCAAATGTATGTTAGGCGATTACGAACAATGTGCACAAATGCTAACTTGAATGAACTATGAATAAAAAAGAAAAAAACCCGAAATGAAAAATAACTAAATAAATATCTGCGGTCTCATTAAACAAAAGTTGTAAAGATCTGGGACAGTTGGACAAAGAAAAAATATATCAACTAAGGTCAAAACCATTCGCTGTGTATAATGAATTAAAAACGACATGAAATACAAAATAAGAAGATAGATTTGAGGTTCGCCTGGGAGGCTCACAAACGGGTTCCCAGTTTCTAACCTGGTTGTTTAACAGTAATTGAAAATGGACAAAATGCAAGGTTTTTTTTCATTATATTTATTATGAATATAAAATAAAGAGTTGTACGATACGTATGTGTACATCAAACATAAGGGTTGTCCTCTCTTTCTTACGGTAGCAATGCAATTAAGTACGTGGGACTTTTTTCTCAGAAATCCAATGGGGTTATTCTGACTCGGGGAATGCGCTAAGCTCCCCTATGATATATTTTCATAGTCTTCCCTTACTCGTATAAGTTGGGGGGCTGGGCGTCTCTAGACTCGAGACTACACACATTATTTCGTAGACATCGATCCTGGGAATGTGTCGCTAAGGATGTGTTTATTTCGAGACTACAGCCCTTGAATGTATGTCATTTACTTAATTAAAATCGAAAAATCAACGTGACAACACAAACAATTAAAACATTTGTTTTAAAATTTCGTTTACTGGTTTTTTATGGGAATTTTAACGAAGTAATTAAACAGGGCCTCAACACTATGCCCCTGTGCTCGAGTGATGCTTAGGACTTACATCGGTATAATTGTAGCGTCAAACATCTGTTACTATTTTTTTAAGTTAAATGATCAGTACTAATTAAGCGGCGAAAGCAACTACAAAAATTGGTTTCGAGAAAGAAAATTTGAGTTAACAGTACCGACAATAAAATCAATAAAATTCTTATCGTCCTACATATTAAATAGAGGGCCAGAAATGGCATCAAACCTCGAAAGACTTACAACATTGAAATTTCGTATAGCAATTAAAATAATACCACAAACTACGTCTTTTACATGTGTCCTATTATATTATAATAGGTAATTATTAACTACAATGGTAACTTACGTAGCGCCAAATATGGAATAAAAGCACATTACATGAGTAGTTTTATCTAGTATCGAATAGAATAAAAATTTTGTTTGTTACAAATTGTGATGAATATAATATCCGAATGGTAAAAGTTTAATATGTAATGTTTAAAACTGTCCGAACATTTTTTAAATTAAGTTAGTCTTCTTTGTTTATTCTCAAATGTGAACATATTTTCCAAAAAGTATATTGTTCAGTGTCCTCGGCACGAGTAACCGTAGTGAGGTCACATTATTTTTATTATTAATTATAGTTTGTAACACAAAAAATATGAATAAATAAATAAATAGAAAAAAACTAGATTAGAAAATCCTACAAAATAACGAAGCTAAATTGCATCTTATAAATAAAATGAATTATTTTTTTGCGTATTATATGTAGATATTTAAGGAACTGCACCAAGTAATAATCCGTAAAGGTTTATGTCTAAATTTAAACCAAATAAAAATATATATTTCGTCATTACGCGTTTTGTAAAACACGCTAAAAATTGCTATGCAATTAATGTCGCAAGGGTGAATATTGATGTGAATTTTCTTCGGGGAAAAGTAGAGAAAATTCAGCTACCCTTATTGTGCGTAATTGGGAAACCCTCGCTACTGTGAGTCACTAGTCACCGAGGGGTCTCCATCCCCTATAGTAAAATATAATAAAAGTGCCTGCTACATCGTGTCACGCGGAGTTAAGCAAGGTGATTGATTAAGCAAGAAAAATTCGGCGGCCATCGGTCAATCTAACCGAGGGCAGGAAACAAAAATTATTAAAACCATAGAGAAAATATAAATATATGATTTGATGTGAACTTGTATATTTTATATAATATAATGAAATATTTGGTAGCTTTTTTGATTATTTACACACATTTTCTACATCTTCGTATAGGTATATTTTTTTATACATATTATTACTTATTTCTCGTGGTGTAGTGGATCAGGGTCCCGATTACAGTGGGAAGTGGACAGAATTATCTTCAACCGTCTATAAAACAAAATCGTTTTTTTTGTACGAAAATGATACGTAAAAAAAATTGACATATTTCGTCAGTATCTCGAACTGAAGATGTTTAAAAAATAAAAAAAAATCATTTTTCATACAGTTACATACAGCAGAAAATTCTCTTTTACTTTATAGATAATTGAAAATAACTGTGTTAACTCTCTCGTACACGAATTATTAAATGTGATTAAATTAAAAAAATAAAGGATACCTTTTATAGTACAGGGATAAAAATAAAAAATAAAAATTTACGGATATCGAAAAACGTTTAATTCTACGTGTACGTGTAGTGTATGATCAAGGGGTACAATTTTTATAATATAAAGTCAAAAAATATATATTATTCTAATAATTTAACACACAAGACGCAAATAAATATAATTACGAATAGTACGTAAAGGGCAGATTTCAATAATAAATTACTTGTTCTACGGAGGAGAAGCACACGTCGACAAGAAAACTTCATAAATGTTGGCAATTAAATTTTAATTACATTAAAATCAACATGGGTTATATCTAGTGGCGAGTTTTCAAACTATTAATATGACTAAAGCAAAGTCTAAAATGATGTACCTACTCAGGTATTGCAAAAATACATTGCGATAGTAAAAAATTACAGATTTTGGGGCCTCATATAGATCTTCATGTACGAGAGGGTAAACTTCCCATTATAATCGGAGCCCAGTAACTCATTAAAAAAAAACCTATTTTAAACAATTTTAGCAATTGACAAGATACAAATTAAAATAATACCATGCAATTATGAACAGCGGGGAGTGACAAAATAGGCATAATTTTTACAGTTTAGTATAACAGAAGAAGTTGAATTGCAGATTGATATTATTTTTTGTTAATATACATGGTATAATCATTTAAAATAAGTAGTGTTACAACGATGCAAGAACAATATAATTATTAATCCTATGCCATTCATTAAGTGCACGCAACGTTATGTTTAAAATATAAATGGTCATAACACGCAGTCCACAGAATTACTTGGACATCAATCTTGAAATAAACGTACATAGAAATAGTGACACAATTCTTACAGAAGTCATTTGAAATAATAAATACATATCGTCAATAAATTTGAGTTAAATATATCACGAAAGTTCATTTCAAACGGAGCACACACTACCAAAACTTGGAATTGGAAATTGTGAAATAGGACCGAGATCTGATCACCTACCATTTCACCAATCTGACTAAATACCCATCTATACAAAGCCAAATTCGTGAATAAAGTATAGAAAGGGGATTCATCTTAAGTATTTTATAAAACAGATAACAACGCTGAGGAGTTTTTCGAAGTTAATACTAAGCGTAAATGAGGTAGACAGCTGAATTAGAATGAGCTGGTAAATGCTGACGATGGAATTATGGGTATTTCTGTAAAATACAAAGATCTCACGAGCATGTGTAATGATTTAGTCATCCCAAGAATCCATCACGAGTTCTATAAATCATTGAAAAACGACACCAAGGAAAGAGACTGTTTACCAGAGCCCGATGAAAAAGAAGATTTCAGTGCATCTGACTAAATTTTATATATAATACTTCGTTTTTTTTTGCAATTCTTTATTCTTTTAAGCTAAAAATAAAATGATAAAATATATTGTTTTTAAATTTGTAATTAATATGCATATCTAATAGTTTAACATTCTAAAAGAAAATAAAAAAAACATATAAAACCCCATTGGAAAAGTCCACAAAAATACAAATAATGAATTTCCAACTAATTCTGCAATGCCAAAATCAGCAATGGTGTGTTTATTTTTAATCAAATTACAGATAAATAATTAACTTAAAAATTATTGTAATTAGTAAGAGAACTGGGGTTGCACTTTATTAACCAATTGGTGAATCCTTGGCATCATAGTTTGGAGTTGTATAAATTTTTTTTTTCAGTTCTATCATTTATTTATTTACATACATAAGTTTATTGTACATTATTTGAGGCGTAAGTCCCAACTGCATGGGACTAAAGTCTTGTGTTGAGAAGGGACTAGCAATTAGTTGTCACAGACACATGAGTATATCACCACAAATATAGGATCAGAAACATAAATATATATTTTTTTTAAATACATATATATTTATATATATATATATATACAGGGTGTTTTTTAAACCCTGTCACATCCGAAACCACAATGATCAGTGGGGGCAAGAAGACATATTAGCATATTTAAAAAAATATTAAGGATAAAGAAATCTTTTAAAAATAAAATATTAAAAAACAAATGGTTGGTTACTTCTGCAGGGGAGAAGTGAGGGGAGCGCGGCGCAGTATCAGACTCCCCCATTCCCCCCTCTCGTTTCTGCCCTGCAGAAGTAAGCAACCATTTGCTTTTTTTGATTTATTTATTTTTTATAAATTTCAGTCGATCTAAAAAAATATTTTAAAGTGCTTTAAAGTTCCAATATGTCTTCTTGCTCATACTGATCATCGTGGTTTCGGATGTGACAGGGTTTAATGAACACCTGTATATGGCACATAAATATGGTATACAGTAAACTCAAACATTCGGAAAATCATCAAGGAGTTTCCCACTCAAATCCCTCCGTATCCATCATATTTATAAGATTTACAAATTTAAATCATTTCTAGACATAACAAATAATACTAAATATGTTGTATTATAAAAAAATAATTAAATGCTGTCTACCTCAGCAAAGATATTTACTATACCTAGTGAGGATAGACAGTGTACAATATGTTTGCTTTTAATTCAATTTTACATAATTGTATTACACCTAATTTTACTTAATTGTAACCATTTCACTGTTTTGCAAGCAGAACATAATATTGTATTATTTACTATGATGAACGCCGATTTTCGGCACTAAACTGAACGGAAATAGCCGTCGTCTTTGAAAAACCATGTTCACAAAGATAAGTAGATGAGAATGGCAAAAGGATACGCCGTGCTTCTTTGCCGACAATACGATAAATGGCATAATTTTTAGTATGCACTTTATTTTTGGAGCCGTCGCGCCCCCCTGTGGGTCACTCTACGCCCCCTAAGTGGGGCACGCCCGACCGGTTGGCAACCCGTGATCTAAGGTAATATTGTATTCGAAGGACTGTTTCATACCATTCGCATGATAATACAACTAGACACCTTTTAATGGTAACTTAGCTCACTGGTGGTGTTTCAAGTGCAATCGTTATAACCCTTTAAAAGAACAGAAATTTGTATTTCATCACTTTAAAATCTTCAGCAAATAAATACCAATCTGAAATTGTCGAACTGGATTTGGTTGGTATTTAAAAACATAAGATTAACTTAAATTTGGTCGCTATTCGCTTGGTTTCACAATAGAAAAATTTGACAGTTTATTTTTTTGGAATTTTATTTTTTTTACAAAAGTTATTAAAAAGGGTTTCAATCGAAAAGAAATTTGAATTGCAAATTCAGACGCTCAAAAACAAGATGTTTACTTAGAATTTTCACGATTTCAAGTAAATATGAATAGAAACGTGAATAATACTCGTACCTCCTTTTGCAAACATAAGGTCGTCTGAAAACAGGTAATTTGGGCCAAAATTGCATGTAATTCATTTTGTATGCATATTAATAATGTTGGCGCACAGTAAAATATTCCTCAATAAATTCCAGAGGGCTGGGCCGCAGACCTCTGTGTAAGCAATATATTCGTTAAATAAATATGTATGAATGCAACTGTGTAGGAATAGGGTAGGGATGCATTTGCATAACCCGATACAAGCTACCAGGAGCGCAGAAGATCGAAGAGGGTTCACAGTATACCATAATACACACGCCACCGCCGAATTTGCCACACACAACACCTCGTTGTGTCTTATGTTACCCGGAGAAGACGTATGGCTGAACTTAATTAATTACGAACTTTACCAAATTAATATTGAGATATTGAACTAATAAAATATTTTTGTACACGAATTAGTCACAACAACGCCATTCTTTAAAGACTGAAACTTAAAAGTAAATGTAACATTTAATAAAATGTAAATTAGGTACGAGTTTGCACAATTTAACTGTGTCAAAAATATTAGCATAAATACGAGCGTACACTTTAAAATGTCCACAAAAAAACAAAAAACACCAGACAATGGTTTTAAAGATAAAAGGCCACCAGACGATTATTTAGAATTTGGGTCGCGAAAAATATTATTTTTCTAAGCAAGTACACAGATGAGTATGGGTATTAAATACCTATAATGTTTTTTCGTTACAAGCGATATTGCCAACAGGCCAAGGACAAAATAATATTATGGAAGAATCCGAGACTTCGAACTATATGGTCATGGAAGTAAGGAGAAGGTAATTTATCATCTGCGTATTCATTACAGCAATATAAAAAGTTTGAGCGTTGCTATCCTAATGACCCGAGTATATTTTTTGGCTTTTCATGGTTACGTAACTTCAAACTTCCTAAAGGTAA
The DNA here is from genome assembly GCF_059751315.1 of Micrasema longulum. Classification (NCBI taxonomy): domain Eukaryota; kingdom Metazoa; phylum Arthropoda; class Insecta; order Trichoptera; family Brachycentridae; genus Micrasema; species Micrasema longulum. The sequence goes on from NW_028279142.1 coordinate 233,736, forward strand.
ATACTAAAAAAAAGCTTTGGCAAACCTCTTCATAAATACTACGTATACCGGGGTATCGGTTGGGAAAACTCGATCGACTGTAGATTTATGTGACGATTCGAGACACTTAATATTTGTTTAGATTTCAGTTACTATCTAAACCAGTTTATGAACTCATTTATTTGGTTTACAAACAATGAAAAATAAATTCATAATTTACAGAAATATTCAAATAAAAAAGACACTACTTATTTTTCATCAATTACATGTAGACACTAATAAAATACATATTTAAATTAAATTAACAATATAAATTATCGATATTAAAAGTGAATTATTGCAAAAATCAATTCATTAATATAAAATCTATATTATATACACAGGTAAACATAAATAAAATACGAATTTAAATAAAATTTAAGATTAAAATTAAATTATTGTAAAAAAATTCATTGAATAATATAAAACAAATAAAAACAATAAATAAAATACTAATAAAAGATGCATCGAAGTAAAACTACCAATGTAAGTTATCTAAATTTTCGGAACGGTTTCGATACATACCCGTCTCTTCGTCAGGACACCAATTTAACCAACATCCAAAAACTATATAAAACCAACACGACATGCATTTTTATAAGCAGTCTTTACATGCACTGTTATGAAAATATTTTATGTTGTGGACGATTCAGTTGAAAAAAGAGGGAAGGGATAAAGGGAGGGGCGTGAGTTTAATAGGTATAGGGTGACCATTACAATGGAACATCGTATAACGGGCTATATAACCTTTCAATATAGACAACCTTTCAGTCTTAGACTTAGACTTAGAAAAGTCGGTAAGTGGTTATATACAAATATTTAATAACATAAAGTAAAATGTTTGAAGTAAAGTTAATGCTTTAAATATTAATAATAAAATAATGACAATTGAAAAATTACTACGATTGTAATTACAACTACAATCATAGCGGCCTCCGTGGTGTAGTGGTCAAGACGCTTGACTCACGCACGGAAGGTTCCGGGTTCGATTCCCGGTGAGAACACAAAAATTAAAATGTGATTTTTCTCAAGCCTGGGTGCTCTGTGATGTAATTCACCACTGTAATTAGGCCTCCTGGCCTGTTGTGGTGCAAAAAAAAAGTAGAAATCCACTTATTACAATGGTTTGTGAAATCTATGCATAAATTCGGCCTCATGGTGAGGTGGTCAGCGCGTTTGCTTATCATGCAAGAGGTTTAGGGTTCTATCCCCGGCATGATTAACATAAAATATTTAATTGAAAAGGTGTTTTCACTCTAAAATATTTCATAATTACTGGACTGGCACCTGAAGGGTAAGACTGATCATCTTACCTTCGTGTACTTAACAAAAATGATCAAGATACGCTGCGGTTGGTGTACCAATGCAGCGCCCTATGCATATTAGGGCGGAAAAGGGAATGATATGATGATGGTAGATAAAAAATATTTTGTCATATTTTATAGTAAATAAATGCTCCTATGTGACACCGAAAAAAAACTAAAAATAGTTATATATCTTTCATTCCACCTATTAGGCTTATCTTACCTAAGCGACAATACGTAAAGTACGTAAGTAGTAAAAATGTACCTCAATAAAGATGGTTTATGCTTGATTTATTGAGACGATCGGTCAATCGTCACGCTGGGTTATTTCTCCCATAAACACAATCAAAACTTTCACCGCTTTTCGCGCAGGTAGTGGTAGATACCGAAACTGGACTGGAGCTGAACAGGCCGGCCGGAAAACTGCGTCTCTCTGGCACTTTCCCGGGGTTTTCCGTCACCCTTCAGTTGTCTCCAGCCCGTGGAAAGGACGGACGCAGCCGGCCTCCGGAACGGCTGGAGCAGTCGGACGAGTAAACTGCCGAGACAAAGGAAGCCGAACGAGGAGAATGCTAGTAACTGATATGTAGCTGCAGGGACAGACGTAGTAACGAGACACCTACGTGTATCAATTTGCACGTAGTAACAATAAAACGTTCTCCAAGAACTGTTTTTATTTTTCGTGTTAAAGATGGATTAAGTGCATTGCTATCAAAATTGTGTCAGTGCAAAATTACAAACTTTGTGTGAACAGGGCGCTTAGATTTCCACGGTCACTGCGGATCGTCTTGTTTTGGTGATCCCGTGTAGGCTCCGTTCCGTTTGATTCTTTCCGACGCTTTGGCTACTATTGCAGGACCTATCATTGTTTACTCTGGAGGTGACTCCTGCAACGATGCTGAAACGTAGAAACGAATCCAACCTATGCGTGATCGCCTAAAAACGACGATACATTTCATATCAATAAGATTACCAATTAAAATATATGGAATTGATAATGTTGATATCCTTTACAATAAAATACCATACCTATTTTAGTAAACAATCCGTTTAGGTACGTATGTACCAGAGGCGGTTCCTTAGTATGTGCATAAGTGCAGTGCACTGCCAAGTAAAAATATGTGGAAATAAATTAGTAATTTTATTGATAGTAAAAATATTTTATAGGTACAAAGAAACAGGGATTTGTTGCAATATTATACTCGTAAACATCATAATATTCGATACTAGCGCCAAAAGATCTAGCGAGATCGACTTAAGCGGACGATTTTATCATCTTTTCTACGCATGCGCAATCGTCCCTGTGCATGTTCTGTTTTGCACAATTCTTTACCCTGAATTTGTATGAAATATGTGATTTCTCCTAAGATCATCATTTCAGCGAGATAGACAACGCTTTATACCGGTGAATCGTGCGTTAGAGGGAGAAGATAATATACATACTCCGGGCATTGCCAACGCATGCGCAGATTTGAAGTTGGAAGTTCGTTTGCAATGTCACTTTGAACATGCGTAATGACATGATATTAGTACGAATTTAGATGATTTAGTATCCTATATCGTGCGTATAATGTTAGGCGAATTTAGCGTTCCTGGTTCCGATGGGCGGGCTGTCATATGTCATACTATTGCCCGTTTATCACGTCAGACTTGTCATATTGTTATAATATTATTGAACTTAATATACGAATTGACAAAATGAAAAGAAATGCACTGCCCATGTTTTCGGTCAGGAGCCGTCAGTGGTATTTACCTATCTGAATATCGATAAAATTTGTTACGGTAATATAACACGTCATTATATTACCGTAACAACCCTTATTAAAGTCAAAATCTCACCCAAACATAATGATTTAATAATAATAATCGTTGGCTTTAGTTATGTTTTATTACAGTGGTCAAATTTATACATTTATACAAACGACGCGTTTTTTTGTAATCAAATAAGTAATTACGCCGTTTCTCCGTAGGTGTAGGTAGATATGATTGAACACCACCACCTATGACGTAGATACCTCGCTTCCTCTACATTCCCATCTTCTCAAGCACGCACGCCGATTATTCCGACTTTTGACATAGCCATCTTCGAGTATTTGTTTAATTTGGTCGTGCGATGCCAATTAAATACGATTATCTACCAGATTTAACCTACTATTTTATAAGGGTACGACGAACGAATGTCCTATATTCGTGTTGCAAAGATAAAAACGTTAATAGGGTAATCGATAAAATATATATAACGACTGGTAGTAAAACATTTCGTGACGCGAAGCGGTGAAGCGAGTGTCACGCCATGATGGCCCTTTTTACAAGCCGTGATATTGACGTCACATGAAAGCCATATACTATTACTGAGTTGTACACTAACACACCCACTTACATCGCATAGTAAAGATTTTCTTTTGAATTATAGAGCCAATTACGAAATCGATTGAACACTAAATGGGACCATAAAGAGGGTTATATTCAAAAGAATATTCTTGCATAACCTTCGGAATTTAAACTGGAACAAAGTATTTAGGATTATGAAGCATTGCTCTAATTTCGTGACGTTGGTAAATATAAAATCCTATTCAAAAACAAAATAGCAACGTGTAATCGGAACTTGAGGCGAACGATTTATACTAACGTTGTGGTTAACTGCATGCAAAGATTTTGCACCCTACAACACAATAAATCACGTGTTTCCGTAAGTATTATAATAATATATTTTTAATAAAAACTTCACTCCAGTAAAAATGCTGAATGCATAGCCAATTTGACTATACAAACGAAGGAAAAAAATAATAAACAATATAAATTAATGATATATTTTAAAAATATACAAAATATTTCTAACAAAATAAAAAATAAAAAATCATCAAAGCAAAATCTAGCAAAGAAAAGTACGATTGGTAAAAAGGAAATGTCAATTAATTGTTTATTTTTTCAAATCAAAATAAAACACTACGAATAAACGATATTGTCACAATGCCTCACACAAATACGCACATATTTACATCCATTTTGAAAATTATTCCAAAAAGGACCATAGAGTTTTCTCAGATTAAAATCGGGTTGCGGTCCCGTGCCTAGTGTCCCAGACTCACACATCAGACGTCGGAGGTTCAAACCCCACTCTACCCCAACTTTATTCCCATTTTATGATAGTGGGTTATTTACAACTCGTTAAAAATGTGCCCCCAAAATTAAAATATTATAGTAAATTGAAAGAACGAAAATATTTATTTTAAAAGAGGCATCGCGTTGATAAGCTTGTTATTTGGTATGTGCCCAACTTTAGTAGGTACTTAAATTCTAATGACCGACCGGTGTTTCGGTTCCGGCCAGTTTCGGCCGCAGTTTCAGACAAAAATAGGTCGAAATTTCAGTCCAGCCGAAACCTGCGGTCGGGATGTGTCGGATTACGTTTGGCTGTACTCGGGTGCTTCTTATGGCTCGTGACTCTTAAGTTGTCATGAGTTCTAAGATGTTTTATATTTATATTTTTGTAATTCATTTACGGTTAATAAGTTAAAGTTCCTACAGCGTACATTGAAGAACTGTTACATATAAGATATGTACTGTGTACTCGTATAACATAACAACGAATCAAAAAACGCTAAAAGGAAACAAAGATTGATTGATTTGGTGTTTATTTTGTAGAACTCCATATTTAAACTTATAATATTAGAAATCAAACACTGATTTGAGTCTACTGAACACTTTATTTTATTTTTACAAATATAAAAACAAAAATTTCGTGACAATTGTTTCGCCTTGTAAGGGCATTTTTAAACTAATGTGACATTGTCACGAAATCTTTGTTTTTATATTTGTAAAAATAAAATAAAGTGTTCAGTAGACTCAAATCAGTGTTCGATTTCTAATATTACAAGTAGAAAAAAATATACTTACTAAATTAATGCCTTTTATTTCATTGTGTTTTCTTGTTTAACACTTATGTTCATAAACTCATAAGGTTTAAGAATAAAAACGACTGATTTTGGGAGTTTTGAAGTGACTTTGAAGTATCGGTTTCGGCTGACCTTGTTTCGGTCGTTTACTATTGAATTCTACTCAAAATAAGATCTTTTTTTAGTAAAGAAATAAACATGATTATTATTCCGTTCGTTGATTCAACATTATGAATGCATTAACGTCAATATTATTGCATAATGTTGTACTGTTTTCTACTGTATAATTACTTTGGGAAAATACGAGCCCTGGCTTATTATTATTATTTACACACGGCAGACATATGGGAAACATGAAATCTAAGGGCGCAGTGCCAAGTCAATTTTACGACGAACTATGAATACGTTCGTAAGGAAGCTAATATAAGATCAATGCTGAGTTAGAAAGCAGTCCAGTAAAAATGTTGTAGCCCATTTATGTTTAAATGCAAGATTGTATGATTTTTGTATGTAAAAGGAACAGAATATTAATACAAAAGCTGGCTTTTCACCTCATTGATCCATTTGTTACAGTGTCCCGCGCGCCGACGGTATAAATAATACCGTTTTGTGTGTGAAATAAAACCAGAGTTCTGAATACGTTTTTTCGACTAAATGACTCTACTTTCAGGTAAAAATACTGAAAAAGGAAACTGGCTGAAGATAACTCCACTCCACCTCGTGGTGGACTAGTCGGTTCGTTTGACTACCAATCCATCCGTGGACTGAGGCCTAAAGCGAAAGACAGAGCATCATGCCTTCAGGTATAATATGTTAAAAGTAAACGCTGATAAGCTGCTATTGGAAAACGATGATAACATGTTTTTTTTTATTTATTTAATTTATCTTACTCAGAACCCACGATCAATAACCAGTGGCCATTACACCATCGTTACTATGAAAATTTCACCAACCAACAGTCAACTGTAAAAAGCTTAATATTGATGTAGATACTGCTGTTAAGAAAAATCGTAAAAGGTTTGGGGATAGAAATGGGCAAACGTGAGTGATGAGTGAATTTAGGTCTAACGAGGGGTAATAATAATGTTTCGGTCGTTCCTCGAAGACAAATATTACGTCATGGTGAGATAAACGAACACTTTCTTTTAGTAGTCATATTATATATAAAATAAGGGTTTGCAAATGCTAGGATTTGTATTGAGGTCAGCAAAAGATTTTAAATCAATATTATCAATCAAAAAATTATATTGTTCATCGGTTAGGAGTCAGAATATAATTCTTCAATTTGGTCACCTCTCTATGCTACCCGTTGTAACAAAATTGAAAAAATCCAGCATAAATTTCTCCGGTTTATAAATTTTAAACTGCATTTACCGCGAGAAAATATAAACTGTAATCCTCTCTGGTATACATCAAATTTACTTAACATTAGTGATGTTACTGATTAGGTCAAATGTATCTATTTCAATGTGTCTAATAGGCTAACGAGCCATCAAATTTATTTTAGATATATTAATATATCTAAGTCAAATTCGCACATTGATTCTCTGTTCCCGAGAATTCACTCTCTCGGGAACAAACAAACTGATAACCAAAAAATATATGTATTTGCTATTACTTTATCAAACTTTAAGAACCGATTTTTCTTTAAATTTCAAAAATAATATTTGAGTTTCTAGTATTTAAATGTGTTGCTTTTATTTATTTATTTATTGAGGAAATCATACAGTCTTTATATAAAACAAGGTACAAATGAACAATTTAAAAAAGTAAGATTTCACACTAATTTATTATGAATGCAAGAGAAGAGGGGAAAAATAATTGAATTCTAAAAAAGTTAATATATGAATATTAAATAAAAAGTACATAAAAGGGAGAAGACATTTTATAGCTCCAACTCCACTTTCCTCCCTCTCTCTCTGCTTCCATGAACATTTAAATTTATTTGTAAAAATTCACAACCAACAATAATTTATTAGATGCAGGTAGTAGATGTACACATGAATAAGTATAAATTGAGAGTTGAAATCAAACGTTAAAATTAAAATCAAAAGTAAAAGTTAAAATTAAATGTTTAAATTAAAATTAAAGTTAAAAGTTAAAGTTAAAGTTAAAATTAAAAGTTAAAATTAAGAATTAAAATTAAAAAGTTAAAAATTGAAAGATAAATTAAAAGTCAAATTAAAAGTTAAAAGTCAAGCAGGAGATAAATTTAAAATGTCTTTAACAGATATTTTATTTTAAATTGTACTTTTATATTTGGAAATTGTTTATAACCTCTGTGTATTTAAAAGCCCTTTGGGCGTTAATAAATAAAAAAATAAATAGGCCACTTTACAGATTGTGCAGAAAACTTATTTTTCGGATTGGTTGAAGGAACATTGAGACTGTGCAAAGCAACCAATTTGAATATAGATTACCAGGAAAATTTAACGCTTTTTCTTCCTATCTTAACTCGAACACATTATTTCAATTACGAAACAAATTATCGTGCAACGATGTAATTTGAGTACAAATATCAACCTTATGCATTATTATAATAGTTGCAGAAATCATAATAATGATAAGCGTAAGATTAATACATTTTTATATGAACTATAGTAATTTCATTCGTTTCAAGTTCGAGGACTAAAATTATAATTTACAAAACGAAGATATTGTTTTTACAAACCAACAAGGAATTATTCAACACTAGCTTTTACCCTTTTTTTACAAATTTTTAGAAATGAAGAAATAAGGCGCCGAACCAGAGTCATGGATATCTTAGATCGTGCAGCAAAATTAAAATGGCAGTGGGCAGGACACTTGGCGAGGCAAAATGATGGCAGGCGGACACCCAGAATAATAAAGTGACAATTGGAAGAGGCCTTTATCCAGCAGTGGAGAGAACAAGGCTGAAGAAGAAGAAGAAGCTTTTAGCCGCAGCCTCGCTCGCGTTGTATTAAGGAGAAATTAGTTCATTAATTAGGTTTGTCATTTAACATAATGGATTTGATGATCACGTAGAAATTATATATTTTTTCCGGATAAAAAGTAGCCTAATCGATTGCCGGTTCTTCAACTATCGCTATGCAAAAAAAACGACGACCCGTTAGTCTATGGCGACGAGCATCGATATTCGGTTGAAATATTAATTAATTTTTCAACTTACAATATTCATTTTTTGATGGAGTGATATTTTTTTCTCGGGATGTAAAGAAGCCTATTTACTTCTCAGCTCTCCGGCTATCCCTATCTCTACGTTTGCAAAATTAAATCGATCGGTCACTCCGTTGCGACGTGAAGGAAACACAAACAAATAGACAATTACACTTTCACATTCATAATATTAGCATGGAGTTCATTGAAAATATATATACACTAGATGCTGCACTAAGCACCCGACTAGTATTTCATACAATATAGGTTCCGGAGCTAATATTGTATTTGGTGGGAAATAATGTTTTTCCTTTTATACGGTAAGCAAATGTGAAGCAGTGCGAAAGGGGCGCGACGTACAGTTTTGAATTCAGAGAAGGGGCATAAACAGTTAGTCCTTTTTACACTTCTACGCGTTTTACACGTCAATGCTGTTCGAAATTGATTTCAACAACACGATTTCAAATTCGCGTTATATGAAGGGTCATGTACATTTAATTACACCTCAGTGATAGAAGTACGAATTTTTTGTTAACAAAACTAAAGCAAGAAGGAACGCGAGGTTTTAAATTTCATAGTAATCAGTCTACTCATCGTAATTTTAAAGAACTTTTTATTTACTTATCGCTACTGTCAAATTTTCATCGAAAAATCAAGGATTTCACATATGACATTACCTGCACGAAATTCACCAATATAACTCTAGAAATGTACCTAACCTTATTTTTTTACCTGTAGATGGTAATCTTCGTCTCTGAGGATACTGTCACAATAAAAATACATTTTTCATTTAAATTGTATATTTAAAATAAAGTTTTAAAATCACATAGATAACTCTTATATATTTTATACAAAAAATAAAAAAGAATTTAAGTTGTCTAGTTTCAGTCATATCGCTTCCTTTTTGAGATCACAAATCAGTGTTTTTTGGTAGGCTTTGGTAAAGAAAAAAAAACATTTTTTAATACTACCTTTAAATAAATGAAACATTGAAGAAAAATAAAAATAACATGTATACCTTCATTATTTTGGCTTACACGTGGCTAACTTACTTCAACAAAATCGTGCCTGGGAAGGCAAAGATTACCTTTCCAGGGTTACAATAAATTCCTGTGACATTTTAGCCTAGATCTTCTGCGCGGATTAGTACAATGCGCGATTAACTGCAAACTGTATCTAATTCTTTACAATTTTCCACTTCAATACGTTCAAGTCAAAGTTAAGGTTGGTTTATATAATACGCCTAGTTCATGTGGGTCATGTGCTGAGACTAAATTATATATTCGTAGATGCATACAGAGCGGGGATCTGAAAAGGTGAACAGTAAACTAAATATGTTTAAAGGTGCAAGGCCCTGCGAGTCAAAGGTCCTGCAAAATACAATCTAGGAATAAGTCATCATTTTCTTATTCCTAACAAAACGGGCTACTGCATTCATTGTGCAAGTACCGTCCGAAACCACGTGACGCGGTAAAATTAGGGTGAATTGATGAGGGTGTTCTTTTTACCCTGTCACATCTGAAACCACGATGATCAGTATGCACAAGAAGACATATTAGCATATTAAAAAAACATATTTAGAACAAATATTTTTAATTGTTTTAAATATTAAAAAAAACTAATAGTTGCTTACTTCTGCAGGGGAGAAGTGAGGGAGCTCGGTTGTCGGTGTATCAGACTCCCCCCTCCCCCCTCGTTTCGCCCCCGCAGAAATAAGCAACCGTTTCCTTTTTTTGATATTTTATTTTTAAAAATTTTATTCGTTCTAAAAAATTATTTTAATGTGCCAATATGTCTTCTTGCTCATACTGATCATCGTGGTTTCGGATGTGACAGGATTTAATGAACATCCTGTATATATAAATTTATTTAGTAGTGTAGTGTTTCATAATTTTTATTCTGCTTTTGTAAATAATGTTATAGTTTAAAATATAAAAAAGTCGGTAAATAAATATTGTTAGTAGCATGTTCCTAAATGGGTTTTTTACAAAAACTAGAAATTATGTGTAATATTCTTTCCATTAAAAAATTATTTAAATCATGCAAAGGGAAATCGCGGATTAGTCGGCCTCATAGTGTGCGTTTGCTAGACTTCAAATTTAAAAAATAGTTTTAAAGTATTAAAAACTAATCCACCATATGGAATTTAATCGTGCCGTGTGGATTTTTACGATCCTATGAAAAACGTTATGAGTAAGAAATATTAGTGAGTAAAAAATAAATTGACTGAAGCTTGAGTACAATATAACATTTAAATTTAAATAGACATGATATATTATACCTATCCCTTTTCGCGGTTAGCACGACAAAAATCTTAACCTATATTTTAAGATTTGATCAATTAAAATATATATACATATCTATATGGGGCTTATCTTAATTTGTTTTTCTCTATTAATCTAAAGAAATTTTATTCGACTTTGCGTAGATAGTTTCGTGACTTGGCCATTAATACAATTAGTTTTGATTTATGACTATCAAGTTCGCAAAATAATTGTACAATTTCACGAAAGATAAATGATGAATAATAATCACCATTAGGTTAGTTGTAGAAAATTTATTTTGCACAATTATCATCTGCAATAAATAAACATGATTAAAACAAACAAACAAAATAACACCAACGATCAGAATTAGTAATAATTACAATAACATGCAACTGAAATAGTAACAAAAATTATCAAACCGCGAAACTGGTTGACATCATATAATAAATTAAGCGATGCAACATTTTATTTATTTTGTTTAAAAAATTACTTCTCTAAGACACCAATTATAATTTACGAAATATAAAGTAAGCGTTAGTAAGGTAGATCCTTTTAATTTAATAGATGTTAATAAATTATTAAAAAATATTATTTATTTATTTATTAACGGACATTGTCCATGTATACAATTTACAAGGTTTAAATATTACAAAAAAAGAATAGTTTGAAACATTTTTAAAAAAAGAAAGAAGCATTGACAAACATAAGGGACATCGAGACAAGATCTGGACTATTTATTTAGTGCTCGTTTAAATCGTTGTAAACTTAAACCAAAAAAGTCCAGATCTTGTCTTGAGTTAACAATACGAAAAAGGCGGGTCATTGGAGAATTTAGGCCATAGTTTGTTCTATGCTGAACGATGAACAGTACTTCATTGTTTCTCAATCTACGAGTCGGAATATTGAATTTTACTTGTCCCAGTAATGATGGAACATCGATTATACCATTTAGTATGCCGAACATATATATGGAGTCAATATTAGTTCTACGTTTTTGTAGACTAGAAATATTTATTTTATTATTGATGGAATTCCACTGTAATTAGATAATAACTTAAATTTTTTTATAAGTTATAAACTAAAAATCTAGGTACGCTTCCACTTATTATAACTTATATGAAAATAAAAGTAAAACCAATTATTAATGATAAATTATTGGTTGCTTAGCCCAGTAATGAGTTTATTTAAATATTTTTTTGGGAAATTTCATCTTCAAGGCGCATTCCAGTTGTTGAATTAACAATTAGCTATTGACATATTACAACAGAGATGAAGAATATTATAGAGAAGGAAATTTCAAACTCGTTAACTAAGTATACATTTGTGAAGATTTATCTTTAAAAATAAAGCCTTTGCTACTTTCCAAGTCTAACAAATTGACTAAATTATCACTAAATTACTGATAACCAACTGAGGCCAGGTTGCACCAAAAAAAGTTAACTTAAATAAAATCTAATCTAAAAAGGCGTTTTCGCCTAAGTTGACAAAACAGGTTGCATGAAAAACATTAAGCTCATTTTGCTCATGAACGAAAAACCAATAATTATTCGATTTTAAGCATTATTTAAATTTACTTGCGAGCGATTGGCCACAAGTAATTATTCAGTTATATTATGATGGCAGAGTGACGTTTAAAAATACCACTTTAAAAATCGTGTTGAATAATGAAGCGTGTAAATGAATTTTCGGCATATATGGCGTTCCATAGTTACATGCAAGATTGTCTAATCAATCTAGTAAAGTATTTTTAAAAATAATAATTACCGAAGGTATTGTGTATCTACGAAGTTGATTACAAAATAAAAAGGCTGAGAGAAAAGTCTCATTACTAGTGCACATAGAATAATATAACATGGTTTATTTCCATCTGTTAGACGCGGTGGTATTTTTATATCTACGAAAGTTACCAACAGGCGCAGACGGGAGGCGCATTGTATGGAGACGGATGGCGCCAAGTAAAAGACAAAAAGCAATTATCGCTCACGAAGTACAGAGCAGGGCCCCGATTACAATGGGAAGTTGACATTTATCTTCAATTTTATATACAAAATAAAATTAAGTTGTCTGTATGAAAGGCAGAATATGCATATATTTTTTTTTTCTAAACATGTTCAATTATAGGTTACCGACGAAGATACTTTAAGTGTTAATGCACATATATTAATTTTCGTACACAAATATCGTTTTTTTTTATAGACATCATCATCATTCCCGTTCCACACATCAATGATGCATAGAGCACTGGATTGGTACACCAATCGCAGCATGTCTCAATCAATTTTGTTACATAAATGTAAGGTGATCACTATGAAATATTCTAGTTGGAAAACACCTTTTTAAATCAATTATTTATAGACAGTCAAAGATAACTCTGTGAACTTCTCATTGTAATCGGGGCCCTGGGCCCGTCTGTCTATAAAGAAAATCCGATATTTGTGTACGAAAATGAGTATATTTGCATTGCAACCTATATTTGAACATGTTTAGAAGAAAAATTTGTATGCATGTTCTGCTTTTCATACAGAAAACATAATTTTACTTTGTTGATAAAATTGAAGATAACTGTTAACTTCCTATTGTAATCGGGGCCCTGGGGAGGAAAGGGGAGTTAATGCAGAAGAAAGCGTAGCTACTTCTTTAGTCTAGATCTGGGAACATTCCGAGGAAACTTTTAGATTACAAACGCTTCTGTGTACGTAATAAAAATGGCGTGATATTCCAATATAGAGATAGAAATATTTGATCTTTATTGCTTCAGAAGCTAAAGCCCATTAATCCATTAAAATTCTCTTCGATATCTTATAGTAAATGTGAGGAAAACGTATTATAAATTTGTAAGCCTGACTCAATACTAACTTTCTATTACGAATACTTATATGTATACTGTTTTCAATATTCGTGATTTTATACGTTACACATTTTTTACCAATACGAGAGGATGACAGGCAATAAAAAAAACAAAAACAAAAGTAACTTGTATTAAAATTTTCTTATAAAAAGACATTGTTCCGCAAAAGGTTTTGCCTCATTATATACGATTCAAAATTGAGCAAATATTAGTTTTAAGTTATGATCGGAATTGTGATACAAAGTGAATCAAGTGATAACTAAAATCAGACAATAATAGCGCAAAATCCTTATAAATGCCAAGACTACCATCTTCTTTTCTAAAAAAGAATTTCTGTTAAAAATATCAGTAGATATAACTTTCATTTTATTAGCCGCATCATAAAACGTTGCGTTAAATGGATACGATCAACAATAAATAAACTAGAAATTTTACAAAATAAAGCGATGAGAATAGTTCTTAAGAAAAATAAATATAGCAATGTAAAAAAAATGAGAGATGAACTAAAATGGTTATCTGTAAGAAGGAGACTTAAATTTAATATGTTGATATTTATACATAAATTTTTTCACGATAAATTACCAAAATATTTTAAGGATAAAGTTGTCTTAAACAAAAATTGTCATGAATATGCTACTAGACAAAAGGATAAAATAAGACTACCATTATTGAAAAGAGCTGAGTCGCAAAATTGTTTGATGTATAAGGGTTTAAAAATGTATGATGAGATGCCTGAATGTATGATGAATGAAAAGTGTCTGAAAGAATTTAAAAATAAATGTATAAGTTACTGTAAGGAAATGTAAATATATATAGATGATGTAAATGTACATAATATATTATATTAGTTTTAATATAAGCTAACTTAAGAAATAAATAAATAAAAAAAAAATTAAAAAACCACGAAGAGCCTAGAATGTTATTTTGACGTTTCTTTGATTCAACAATTGCCCATTTATTAGACTAGGATATTTTTTTCTTTTTAAAAGCAATGCAGAATACATCTCAAGCTATGCTTCGGTAGATAATAAAATCAAACAGAATGAAGGAATTTTATTCGTCAGAAATACAATGTTCTATGAGATCACACATATCACGATTATTTTTTTAATTTTGACGATGACTAAAAAATCGCGTCACCAATAAAAAATAATAAATCAAGCTAGCGTTTCTAAACGGCAATTATTTATAAACCTCATATCATACCATACTAGGAAACTAAAATTACATTTTACATAGAGTTTTTCACAATAAACCGGTATTTTATGGTAACTTAATGAAAAATCACAACTCTGATGAGAATAAGGATGATAATGGAGCCCACTTTTGGTGATGTTGAAACCATCAAATCGTACTTTCTAGTAAGAGATATAAAAATAATCTTGGATTTAGGTATTCTCAACCAGTTTTAAGATACTCTACAAGGCATAACAGCTGCTACTATAAGATAAAAATCGTTTATTTTTTACATTTTATTTAAATAAAATTTAAAAACTCGTTAGGGTTATATAAACATATTATACGACCAAGACCAGTATTACAATGGAAATTAAACATTTGTCTTAATTTTGTGAACAAATTAAAATTAAGTTTTCTGTTTGAAAAAATAATATTATTTTTTTTCAGAACATGTTCAATTACAGATTATCGACGAAGACATTTTAAATTTTTGTACAAATATGTACAACTTTGTACATAAATATCGATTTTACTTTATACTCTCTCGATATGTAACGATAAATACCGTTTGTAATCAAATTATGTTGTTCTTGTCCGGTTAGAAACCGTCATCATAATATGCTTTAAAAGTTACGATAACAACGCTTGGTTGCAAGTAGAAAAATATACAAATGTTTAATGCAAACCAAATTATATCAGCCTAAATGGAAAACTGATTGCGGAATAAATTTGAAGCCGACCATTATAAATATGTGGCCGACAGCTCGCAACATTTGCGTAGCTTATTAAATGTCTTAGATTTTCACGGCCGTTCAGATGCACAGTAAGTTTTTCAGGGTTATTACGCCGTGGTCCAAAATGCGATGGATGAACTGCATCAGTGCAGATACGACAACGTTGGAATTGAGGAACTGGAGAGGAAGGGTAGCAGACTGGTAAGAGTGAAGACTCCTGTATTTAGCCAAAGATTGAGAATCTCTAAGCAAAAAAGTGTCATAAAATGAACGACAGCTCATAAAATCTAAACTGCAGTTTATAAAGTATTCCATTCCGCCTAGCAGTTAAAACTATTAACAGCCCTTTAGAGACTTACCGTAAGTTAAGTTAACCACCGTAATTACCAATTCGATGCATATATTAAACTTACGTTCAACGCGCTTACAATACACTATAAATAGAGTGGGTACCCGTATATATAATACACGCTAAAGACTATCAGAGTTCGCAATCTTGCTTGCCACTATTGCCCCTGGGCAAGATTAAGGAGTATTGCCACGGTTTCAATGCCTATTTTCCCTTGTTAAAATTCCACCGTGGTGCAAAACACTTTTAATGAATGAGCCATACAACATGTATCAGAGATCGTCAATGCTAAAAAGGGCCTTTTTTCCAGCAACAGCAATAGATGCGAAATACGCCTCGAGCTTGCCTCACCGATTTCGAAAACAGTAAAAAAAAAGGGGGTACACAATACACCATGAGTCGCTCCAGGGAAAAGTAACATTCTCCAAAGATATGATGGCAATTCTAACTACACAAATTGATTGGGTCAAGATTCAACTTGGTTATTAGATGCCCTGATGGATGTCGGTTGAGATGTTCCGAGATTACACTTAAACGTCAGGAAATTGAGAA
Source organism: Micrasema longulum (assembly GCF_059751315.1). Taxonomy (NCBI): domain Eukaryota; kingdom Metazoa; phylum Arthropoda; class Insecta; order Trichoptera; family Brachycentridae; genus Micrasema; species Micrasema longulum. Next base: position 250,021 of record NW_028279142.1, read on the forward strand.
TGAGGGCAAAAAGAAAAGAAATCAGGCATCTACTCGCAGATTTCTGCTTGAACAAGTTCAAATTAATAAATTTACATCAATAAACCTAACGAAAATAGCTACACTTGTAAATCTTCTTATATTTACCATGCGAACAAATATAGGTACATATATACAATATTATAAAATATCGCATTTATTACAATTTAACAATACTTTGAATTTGTCCAAATTTTTGTAGGCAAAGGCTGGATATTATAGACTTCCATATTCCCTTCTCTGAAACGTTCACCTTCTCTGTTGTAATATGTTAATTATTATATTAAATAAATAAGTGATAGCAATTAATGTGATTTTATTATTAAAACATTGTTGATAAATCCACCTAATCCATGAAGAATAGAAATAGAAAAAAAATAATTCAGGCCTTGCCTAGTATGTAGGTGAAATAATTCAATCAGATGAATCTCACTCGCATAAATAAAGGTTTCAGCTCTTCACCTTCACAAACATCAACAAATGAAAAATTGAAGGCATATAGGTGTTAAAATATGGGCAGAATAGTGAATGTTACACAGTGTGTAAAGTGGCCACTTAAACCAGCCAATGACAGGTAATAAGCCCTGTAGATCCTCTAGACTTCTATATTACCGTCTCTAATATGTTCTTCATCTCTGTTGTAATGTGTTAAAGTATAATAATTGAACTTCGGATTCAATATTATATGGTTAATGTTACAAATTTCACTTATCTTCGCGAATGGGTGTAATTATTTTCTTAATATTTTTAGAAGCAAAAACTTCGAGATATTGTGATTTTTAAAGCGTTAATTTGAGAGGAAAAAACGCGTGATATATTTTTTTTTTAACATGAATATAAGTAGGCAAAATAAATTTGGTTTTAAAATACATGGCATAGTTTTATCCCCCCTGGGTGATATATTACCAAGAGATATAAAATCACTATTTACAAGACACGCAGGGCGCATGCAAGAAATTGCAGCTGCTAAACCTTAGATATTTAGATAACAAAGTTTGACCCGAATAATAATGATCGTCTGATGGTACTCCTAAACTATAAAAAATACTGGAATAATTGCTATTACATTAAGTAAGAACACGATTCAATAGTACATTATATTTATTTGTTGAAATCTTCAAGTACAAGGAATAAGTACAAGGGATAAATAGGAGACTTATTGCTAAAAACAATATCGCCCAGTTAACCAAAAAACAGACTGGTCAAAAAAGAGTTGGTAAAAATTTTGTTCTAAAAAATACATATATCAAAGATACATATATTATGTTAATAAACGTAATCAATGAAAAATAACAGCTGTTTTAATCAGGGGATAAAGCTTGCACATTTAAACTTAATAAAAGTACATTATGTTTTACACCTTAAAGGATGAGGAATGTGGGATTAGGTAATGGGTTTGGAAGGAGACAGGAAGAGGAGCCAGGAAAGAGATGGATTTTTTTAATGAAGGGAGGCTAGGGTCCTATGGATATATAATAATGTTTTAGGCGTTTCTCGAAAGTGGCCAGAAAAGAAGCATTTTTTACGTGAAGAGGTAGTCCAATTCAAAGTCTGGCACCTTCAGCAGAAAAAGAATTACTAAAAAATGTTGTGCTATGTCGAATGGTAAGTGTTCTCTGCGGAGAAGAGCGAAGTTTGTACCTATGTATAAACATTTATGCGTCTAGAAAATGCATTAATATTAATAAATACGTTTATTCGATCCCTAACGTGTGTATCGAGAACAGATGTTAAATAATGATTTGTTTTGTTTTTAATGTCTTTACAACATTACGTAGGTATTATGCACCGGGCGCAGAGAATTTAATATAAGCTAATTAATTGAAAATAAAAGAAATTAAATTAGTATTTCAAACCACTTAGATTAGCGATTGTTTGTAAATATTTATAAAATAAATTTATGTTTAAAAACATTGTGCATTAATATTTTGTAATTTTTTGAACGGAATAAGAATATATTATTGAAGGTGAAATTGAAATTGAACGAAAACCTTGGAAGAGTGTTCGACTCGATGGCTACTTAATTCTCGGGTAAATATTCTGAAAAATAAAATCATGGAGAGATAATCGTAGTGCAGTGGTTGGCCCCTTAAGTTACCATATTCGAGATCCCGGTTTCGATTTCTGGAAAGGACGACGAGAAATATCTGTTAAAAGGCGGCGGCCTCCGTGGTGTAGTGGTCAAGACGCTTGACTCACAGACGGAAGGTTCCGGGTTCGATTCCCGGTGAGAACACAAAAATTAAATGTGATTTTTCTCAAGCCTGGGTGTTCTGTGATGTAATTCACCACTGTAATTGGGCCTCCTGGCCTGTTGTGGTGCAAAAAAAAAAAAAAAAGGGTGTTTTTACATTACAATATTTCTTAGTCACTGGAATGGCAACTGAAGCGTAGAACGGACCATATTTTCTTCAGCGATTGGTGTACCAATGCAGTTCCCTATGCACCATTAGGTGCGGAAAGGGAATGATGACGAGTATGACCTAGATACTTTTGACGTTCAACGAAAAATCATATGAAATGGTGTAGAGATCAATGGTGATATGAATCTGATGAAGTCACAATGAACACCTTAAAAAGGTTTACAGTTGTACCTAAAATTAAATAAAAATAAAATTGAATCAATAACACAACAAAATGCCTCGTAATCAATAAATAATGAATAACAGTCTTCCATTATGTTGAAGTTCGAACTTTTTATTTAACTTAACTTAATTTACAAAAACGCTTCTTGTTTCTTCGTTTCCCAATTCGTGAAGAAAGCTTTGAGTACACGGACAGGAGTAATGAAGTATATTTCTGGCAACAGAGAATATTGCTGATTGGAAAGGATATTTCTGGCATCTGCGTCTATTCAACTTTACGGTACATCTAATGAACTGGTAGGGCAGCAATTACAGGCTCACGAAATACGATACTTTGAACAGGAAACTTTCAACAGGTCATAACGAACAATACGAAACACCAGTTAATCAAGTATGACTCGTTTTAACTGGATAGTTAAGGGCAGAAGTAAGCATGAAATACATCGGATTTCGCTGAAAATGTCAAGACATTATTGATTTTATATTAACGAATGTTATGAAGTATGAAAGCACAGATAAACACATGAGTAATGCCTTTATATTATTTCTACTGGATTCGAGATGTACCAGTCTCTTAGGTAAGAGTCCACCATCATGCAAAAATTAATGTAACATAGTACGTCCGAACCATAGAAATTGAACGAAGAGGAAAGAAAAAACCGTAAACCTAAATATCGATACAGAATTAGATAATGATCGATACAGAATAAATTCAAAAACACAAATTAAAAATTTGTGCTTAAAAAATGTGTTAAATAAAATCATCATTATCAGCAATCATTTTATTTATTGTTTATTGGAAATAAATAAAATGTGAAACAATTTTAATTATTATTATTTTTATTTATATCACTACAGAGATGGGTAGAATTTTTGTTTTCAAGATTATGGATATTCAAGCGTTTACAGGGCTTATGACCTGTCATAGGTTGGGTTCAAGTGGCCACTTTTATGTAGATACTACAACATTCCCCATTCCGCAATTTTAATTATATGGGTGCCAGGTTACTTAATTAAAAATATCACGAGACCAGACAAGATAATTTTTATACAATTTGCAATTGATTTTGTCTGCAGAAGTAATCAATATTTGTTTGATAAATCAGTTGTTTAAGAAATTAATATAATACATTCTACTAAATACGTTCATATTATATACTCGAAACAAATGTAAATGTTATTATTTAAAAATAACCTTAACGGCACAGTTTGGTGCAACAGGCACATTTTTTTATATTTTTTAAGTGACCTAATGTGCTTGCATAAAACTGACTATATCTATTATTATTATTGTCTTTTATCAAGGTACTCACTCTTATTCCATATAATTCACATTGTTTCCTTTGATTGAAAGTTGAAAGTGAACCCGTGGGTAATTGGATTGTTCAGGTATGAAATTGAACTGTATTGCAGCCTTTAGCCAATTTCCGTAAAACACTTATTTCAAATCAAAAGGGGGATTCACAATACGTGTAATTTATTTTTATTTTCTAACAAAACTAGTAAGTTATTATGTTCACATACGCTCATTAGGAACAAATAATCATGAAGCCTTATATAAAATGTGTAATAAATCAACTAAAGAATTATCTTCGAAATTATATAAACAAAGAAAAAGCTTCTTCACTAGAAACGAGGATTATATTATGGTCATACGAGTAGACCGAATTGTAGATATTATTTTCTATTGTACTTACATTCCGGGAACGCTTGGTAAAATGAGCACGATTTGTAGGTTTTAACCCCGAAGCTAACTTCGTCTAGAAATCTTCAAGATGGGGGTCCACAGAACAATACTCGGCATTACACGGAGATACTACATTACAAATAATAAGGTAACTACTAGACAGAATTGGTGAAAATCGCCACTTGCTAAAAACGAAATATACAGGTTCTGTTCTTTGAACCCTGTCACATCCGAAACCACGATGATCAGTATGGGCAAGAAGACATACTAACATGTTTTCAAAAATATTTAGAACAAAGAATTTTTTTTTAAATAAAATATTTAAAAAAACAAATGGTTGCTTACTTCTGCAGGGGAGAAGTGAGGGGAGCGCGGCGCAGTATCAGACTTCTCCCTCCCCTTCCTCGTTTCTCCACCGCAGAAATAAGCGACCATTTGTTTTATTTTGATATTTTCTTTTTTAAAATTTTATTTGTTTTGAAAAAATTCTTTAATGTGCCAATATTTATTTATTTATTTTATTTATTTATGCTTTATTAAGTTAGTTCATAACATCTTAAAAACTAATATAAACTTTCAATAACATTACAATTTTTTTATCAAAATTTCTCAACAACATATTTTTTAAAATTAATTTTAAATATTTCAATTTTTTCTATTTCCTTTATTTCTTCAGGTAACTCATTGTACAGCTTCAATCCCTTGTACAATGAGTTTTGAGATTCTGTTTTGAGATCTTTTTTTACCCCTTGTTTCATATGTATGACATTGTTGGTTTTATTTTATTTTATTCATCTCCTTAATTATTTTATGTATAAAAATTGCTACATTATATTTCATTTGTTGCTTTACTGTGAGCAAGCCAATTTCTTTGTGCATTATTTCTACATTAGAATATATATTTCTTTTGAGTATAATCCTCATTGCCTTATTTTGAAGAATTTGTATATTTTTAATTTCTCCTTCATTACATAAAAAAAATAATGGAAGAACAGTAATCTATGTGTGGACATATTATTGTTTTATATATAAGAATACTACTTTTTAAATCTATTACATTTCGTAATCTTGACCTAAATGAATTTTTTTTTTTTTTTTTTGTTACATATTGAGTAATATGTCTTCTTACTCATACTGATCATCGTGGTTTCGGATGTGACAGGGTTTAATGAACACCCTGTATAATAATAAATACGTGCTTATTGGATCGGCCAAATTTTGTGCCTCGAAAATGTTATGCGTACTATTTTGAAATGAAAAGTAGAGGTCACGAACCATAGACGACAATCCCGCAGAGAGTACCTCTATCAAATCAAAAGGATGCGTACAACACACCAGATGGTCAGTTGAAAAAAGCCGCTGAGGATATATAAGTATTTGATACAAACCAATCCATGAGATTGAAACCACAATTCTGAACGCTGAATAGTTTTAGAAATACAGTACCTTTATTAGTAGACTTCACAGACAACATAATCGTATTATATTATACTGTGATAGGTTAAGGTATGTTACATCTGGTCATGTCTGCTATGTCTGTCTTTTATAGAATTGTCTAGCCTTTGTTTAAGTTAGGATAACAATAGTAAAGTTCCACACATACACAATACGGTTCATTGCATTGTATCGTAGCGTTGGAGTATTTGTGTTATAATTCATTCACAATTAAGCGATCCACATTAGGCAGGGTCATATTATATTATCTACTATGAATAAAATATAATGTAAGTATTTGAGGGCAAAACATCTAAATGAAATAGTCCCAGCCCCATTTCGTGTGTTAAAATCCACACGGGACGATAAAATAGTTTTTTTTACCGTTCTTATTATTATTACTGTGAAGCTGACAAATCTTCTCAAGATTTCTATTTGCAGAATTTTTACCTGAGGATAAACGGATTTTTTTATTTATTAATACAATGAATGTCAATCCGCCTTAATTTTACCGCGTCGTGATGATTAGGATGATAGTGTGAAATGGGGCTTCCTGTATCATTCTGTTTTGAGAATTTGCTGAGTATTTGAAAATGTCATAACTTTCTGGGCTTGTTTTTTTTTTTAAAGAAAAGAAATACTTTCGCTCTTATGATTTACCCAAATATTTAATTTTGAGGGCTTATTTTAACGAGTTGTAAATAACTCACTATTAGAAAATGGGAATCAAGTTGGGGTAGAGTGGGATTCGAACCACGGACCTTTGGTCCATGAGTCCGAGACACTAGCCACAAGACCACAATCCGATTCTTTAATTACAAGAATTATGTAAGACACACAGTACGTGTTTTCTTAAAAACGGGATTTCCCAATTTGCAGAAAACACTTACAGCACTAGAAAAATATAACGGTACAATAAAAATCATTAAAACTGGTTAAAAACACATAATTAGATTTTAGTTTGTAATATAAAAAAAAAACTAATTAATTCATTGTTTATCATTTGTCAAAGTAGAAAAACATTCCAACTGTTGTGTAGATTTAATTATATACTCTTTTCACTAAGGTGGTATTATCTTAGTGTTACTTTTCTATAGCTGGCTGCTTTCTGCATAACTACGTTCAATTGTCAACCTATTAATAACGATATTGAAATTGACGTTGGTTCCGCAGTTTTCTTCCAGAAATAATATTTGTTGCCTAGTAAGTATTTGTGGTACATGAAACCATATAAATTGTGCAATTATGCTATAGAGTTCAAACAAATTTAATTGATCTCTATGTTGAAGTATAAATAAGGTTCTCTATATAAAAATCTAATCAACAAAAGCGTGTAGGTGTGGATTGGGGAGATCACAGCGCGTTTTGACATCACGCAGTAATTATCGAGAGCCATCGGAGCGTGTAATTCATCATACAATCCGATACTAAAACAAAATGACCGACCGGAGACCGAACACGGTATCATTATAAAGCTTTGCCAATCGCTAAAACAGACCACGAAAGGGAGAATGAAATTACGCAAACAACGCGGTAATACAAAATGAAATGTGACGTCATTTGATGGAAAATGCAGATTTTAGTCGGTTCATTACTTCCGAATGCGAATTAATTTGTTTGCTCAATAGTGCGAATTGATTGCAAAAATGGACATTGTAGCTTTGTCGGATGACTGATGACCGAATGTTGTACAAAATAATGATTTGTAATTGCTACCTACAATGATTGTAGATAATCATTGTGATCACTCGTTATCCGCATTAAAATTAGGTACTTTAATTAACGAAACGTTCAATAAGTAGGATCTCGTTCGCATTTTGACGATTCCATCAACAATACTCCGCATACTGTATTTAATAATATAATTAGGTCGTGTTACAATTAAAATTAACTTTTATGTATTTACTATGGAAATAAAGATTGAAAAAAGTTAAACTAATATTTAATTGTTCATAAGTTTGAATAAAACACTATAATTTTTATTTATACGTCAACCGGATACGGTTACTTATTCTGTTCGAGGTTACTACATCATTGTCAGGCCTTAAACTTAGAATTACAGACGTATCTTTTTATATTATAAAATATTGAAGGAAAACCAAAGAAGAATAAAAGGAAGACAGATCTTCTTTCTTCTTTAGGTGGCCTGTCAGGTATCCCTAACGTTAGCAATCACTCTGGCAAAGGTATCTCAGTACGGTGCTGCCCGGAAAATCTGCTCCACAGTTCTGAAGCCCGACTAGTCTCGAATATTACGCAGCCAGGACATTTGCCTTCTTCCAGCCCCTCGGCGACCCACAATCTTGCACTTCAAAATCAACAGAGCCTAACATATTACGAACTTTTTTACATGAATCAACGGGAATATTTTTTAGAAGAGGACTTGAAGTTGAATTAAATTGATTATTTGTTATGGGGCTTGTTTAGTTATAAGCTTTAATTTCTAATCTTTCAAGATTGTCTAAACAAAAACACCTTTTATCTATGAAAAATGTATACGCCGATTTCTTGATTAAAAATGTGGTTTTCAAATACGAATGATTCGCTAATTCCGAAAAGTTATTATCAACTCTGAGAAGTTATTGTGGACGCATTACTAATTTTTTTAGTGGTTTATACAAATTTATAAAGAAATAAGTGTAAAACGACATACCTAAAAACGTTTTTGATACTAAAAGTATAAATTTACTTACTCATTTATATATATATATATATATATATATATATATATATATATACTATATTTGATGACGACGTTTTTTAAAGATATATTGCGGGTAAACTGACACGAAAAAAAAAAGATTTATATAATCTTGATTGATTGACAGAGTTACAGTATGCAACTGGTTTACAAATAAAACTATCGATGGGCGAGGCTTAGCACCAGTTGACATTTCACAGAGACCTTAAAAAACGTGTAAAATATGTGTTAGAAATCAAACACGGGATATGGGCGTTGTCGGATATCGAACACCGCAGCTTAAAAATGTTGATGGGAGATTACAATATAAATATGACGGACCAGAATGTGTAAGTTAGGGATAACAGAAATAGCTCATGGCATATGGAAAGATCTGAGGAATTACAAAATTCCATTTCAGTATTTTTGTAGCGAACAGCGCCCTGTCTGCGGTATTTATAACTTATCGATCGAAAAAAATGTTTGGATTAGATTTTCATTCAAGTATTATTATATGTACAAATTTTTATTTAGATAAAAAATATAAGTATAAAATATTACTACAAATAAAAATTTTATACATATATTTAGACTAATGTTTCCCATTACGAAATAGAAAAAAACAATTCTTGTGTGCATAATGGGGAGTGACATCTTACAATCATTTGTTTATTTTATTTTTAATTATTAATATTGTCGGTACAACATGTAAATTACAAAAAAAAATACGATGTTTTCAATCAGCGCTACATAAAAAACAATTATAAACATTATTTTTTACTTCTTTCTTAAATATGTCATATTCCTGACTGACCTTTTTTTCCTTTGTTCATTTCATTAAAGAAAAATATTCCTCAGTAAGTATAATGACGTGGTGTAGCTGTTTTTAGTTTTTTAATTAAGATTTTTATTATTTTTCAAGTACCGATTACCGGATTCATCAGTCTGGTACCATCGTTTAAGAAGTTTACATTTAGCGAGAAAATCAAAGTTAGACAGCAGGAAATCTACTGGTAAATCTACTTTTGTAGCAACAATTCACGGACAGTGTATACTTGTAATGCCGTATTAAACAGACTTCATGAACTCGGCCATAGTATCTGATATATTTAGTGTAGGGTATTGTTCCTATAGAACAAACCTTTTGAACTTTTTCAAAGATGGTGAATGGTAATTATATTTATTTATTCATACATTTCATAATATATACTGTTTTTCGTTCACTTTGCCCAGCTGTATGAAACAGTACTTATGATTTTTTTGTTATATTACTTTTAAATATTTTATTATTTAATTTTGCTTTTTACATTTATACTTGAATTGTTTAAACTTTCTACTAAATATGATGTATAATTTTTAGGTTATTTTTTAAAATATAAATCTTGTATAATTTTTAGGTTTAATTTTTTTTATAAATCTTGGGTTTAAGGAAATTTATGTTTTAAAAAAAATATATACATTAAGCCAAATATGTTGGTATTATAAATTTTTGTAAAGGCAGGTTTGCCGTTTATGTCAATAAAATAAAATAAAATTAATTTGTCGTTATTCGAGAATTTTTATTAGGACAATATTTATTTCGACAGGTGAATTATTATAAAAATGTAATTCGTCATTTAGGTATGTTAACATTTTTAAATAAACGCTCAGCAAAGTAAAGAACATAAAAAAATATTTTAGACAATTGTATATTTTAAAATAATTGTCTATAAAATAATTAAATGTTGTACCATGCCTTATACTCGTACCTACATTTTCCAAGTAATGTGTAGGCATTATGGTGTAAAATGGTTGAAAAATCTGAAAGTAAAATGTTTATTTAATTGCATTAAATAATTCTTATTAATTATTTATGATTAAAACTGATCGGAAAGAACTGATCACGACATGCGTGCAGATACTTTCCAAGTAGCAATAATAATAAAAAATCTGTAAAAATTAGGTCTAAAACGAATTTGCATAGTAGGCTGACGACATTGTTAATCTTTCCACAGGGCATATGACCCGGGCATTTAAATTAGAAACAACATTATTAAAAAACGCATTAACATCGACGTCATGAAAGTTTGATTGTGTGTATTCTGCACCATTCACCGCGTAATATAATACGGTTTTTAATAAAAAGCGCATGCAGTGGAATTCGAGATTATAAAAATAATATATATTTTGACGACACGGAAGCGTCTGTCAGTCTGATTTTTTTTTTGTTACATTTGTTTTGAATGTCTTACGCAGCCGTCATGTCGAGAAAAGAATTTAATTAAAACGCTTGCAACTGAAATGTTTTTGTCAGCTTGGCTACATATTTTTACTACAGGTATATTTAAAGTATCCGCCTAGTTGCGCAATGATTTGTGTATTTGACGACAATGCGTCAGGTCTCGGGTTCGATTTCCGGTAAAGTTGACATGAAATATTTAGTTGTCTTAGAGGAAAAAAGACCCAAGAGAAAAATACCTAGTATATCTATTGAAACAAACTAGTTTAAAACGTTTTTTTTTATTTTAGGAGGATATCCAATGTCGATACTAAGATTAATAAACTTAGGTCATTTTATAAAGTATCCGCCTAGTTGCGCAATGATTTGTGTATTTGACGACAATGCGTCAGGTCTCGGGTTCGATTTCCGGTAAAGTTGACATGAAATATTTAGTTGTCTTAGAGGAAAAAAGACCTAAGAGAAAAATACCTAGTATATCCATTGAAACAAACTAGTTTAAAACGTTTTTTTTATTTTAGGAGGATATCCAATGTCGATACTAAGATTAATAAACTTGAGTCATTTTTCTCAAACCTATATATGGTACCAATATCCAATACAGCAAATCTATAAAAAAATCTAGGAGTACTAATGGATGAACATTTATGCTGGCGAGCTTATGCTAATAAAGTAAGCCGCAAAATATTGTTCAGTCTACACTCACTTAGAAGGTTGCAAAAATTCTTACCCATGATAACAAATGCTCACTCGCACAAGCATTACTACTACCCATTCTAGATTACGCTGATGTTTTCATGACTGATTTAAGCTGTGAGCGACTCGATAAACTTAAACGACTTTAGAATACGTGCATAAGGTATATATTTGGTCTTAGAAAATGTGATCACATTTCTTATTATCGTAGGCAACTAAAATGGCTCAAAATTGGACAGTGGAGAGACTATCACTCCCTCTCACTGATGTTCACCGTACTTCATAGTCCAAACGCACCTATATACCTCAGTGAAAAAATTCAACGCTTATCAATTCATGGTTTACCTATTCGTTCTAATTTTCAAGGCACCTTTTTACTAAACATCCACAATTCCTCTTTCTTCTCTTACTCATTTAGTCTCCCGCGGCTCGACTGTGGAATCATCTCCCATCCACTATCAAAGATGTTACTAGAGTATTTCTGTTTAAATCACATCTGAAGAAACGTGTTATTTTCCTTATTTAATCTCTCCTCCTTTCCTCTTTCCTCTTGATTCCTTTTTTTCGTTGAGTAATAATATTGATTTAAGGTTATTTATATACAAATACAGTTATTTCTATTTTTGCATATCTTTAGCATTTTCATTTTCTATTGAATATGTTTTGTAATTTGAAATCTATAAATAAAACTTTTAATTTTAGTTGGTTGGAAGAAATTGCCATTTGGCAACAAGCCTGCCAATGTACAATTTACATTATGTACAAAAAGTTAAATAAATAAATATTACGGTTCAGTTTTCTTCACCAATATGACGATTTATTTCAATGAGTTTTTCAGCAAACTATTTTACCTGCTTGTCCCTAGACTAGCAAAACAAAAAGCGAAAGGCCTATTTCACACGTATCGTCCAAATCCAAACGGAAAGGTAAAATTAGTGTTCACAGTTACACAGTTCCTAACGTCACTTTTTTCTCCGGTGGCGAGTCAAGAAAAAACATAACTTTTTGTAACACATCGTAATGAACAATACCCGAAAAAAAATCATCTTCAAAAATCTTTAGACTAGATCCTCAACACATACACAACTCAAACAAATACAAACTAAAACCACTTTCGGACAAAGGGATTTTGAGTATTATTCAATTAAAATCTATACCTACTTCCACTATCTATTAAAACAATTAGTAGCGAGAAAATATTTAAAGAGGCTATAAAAAAATGGATAGTGGAGCTAATAGAAGTAAAATGGATTGTCTCATCCGCCCATACCAATATTGAATCAACTGCTCCACGAGTGTATATCTTATGTTATGTTAGGTTTTTGTTATTTTCATTGTGTGTTTTGCAATATAAATAAAAAAGATGTACATAAATACCTTGTTTTTAAAACTGTCTGAATATTTGTTAATTATCTTTGTTTTTTTTTAAGTTAGTCTTCTTTGTATATTCTCAAATGTAATTTAAAAAAAGTAAATTGTTAAGTGTCCTCGGCACGGGAAACCCCAGTGAGGTCACATTATTTTTATTATTAATTATAGTTTGTAAGCAAAAAATATGAATAAATAAATAAAATAAATCCTCGTATAACACTAGAGTGGTCCAGATTTTGAAAATTATTTAAGAATAACACTATTTTTTTATATTCAAACGTCATTTTTAAAACCCTCATATATCACTGCGGAATACTGTTTTTTGATACACCTTAAGAATTCCTAATAAGGCGGTGCAGTAGAAATTTTGGTGGGGATTAATATCTGTTTCATTCGGACACAGTCCTATCTACCTCATTCAAAAGGGACAGAGTCATGGGATTTTTATACCATGCTGTAATGATATGCTATTGCGCCATACACATAGGAAACCACGCGTGATACCTTCTTACGAGCACTAGAGGTAATCCGTAGAGTAATTTGACTTAGCGATGAAACCTGTCAAGTTAAAGCTATAAGGTGTACCTGGTATTTGGTGACGTAATATGACCTTACTAGGCCCGCTTCACTATTCCCCGAGCGATATAAATGCAGACAAATTATAAAGCTCATCATCATAAAATGCTGAATTCTCTTACGTTAAACTTTCTTTGCTTTATTGGTGTTCTGATTATGTTAATATTATTTCAATCTCTCATTGAATTGTAGTAACTCCTGGACCGCGATTATCTTCAAGTTTTGAGGTAGGTACATTGATATGTACCGACGGTACACATATCTTCTCAATGAACGTAAAAATTTTCTTCCACCGAACAATTTTTGCTTAAATTACAATTTATTTCTTTTTTAATCGTTCTGAGGTAGCCAGATTTTTCTTAAAAGCCTATTTAAAATAGAAAGAGAAATAAGTAAATTTTGAAGTAGAATTAATTCTGAGATAACTGCCAGTTTTGAATCCGAGCGGCTAGATGCAGGAGCAAGGTGCTGCCTTAATAACATTTAAGAGCATCTAGCCGCAAAAACATTGCCATCATAAAAAATACATTTATTTTTATGATACATATTTTCTTTTTCATCTGTTTTGCTATTTTCCTGTGTGTACGTACCGATATGTAAAAAAACCGGCTTTGTAATAACTTGGTAGATAAATAAGTTGCGCATACCGTCTTGGTAATTGTCAAAAATCATGTTCAAGAAAAAAAAAATGCTTGAACTGTGATTTATTCAAGTTTATAATCGTTTTTAAGTGGCCACTTTTTATCACAAAGTCTATTTAAAATATAAATAAAAACTACTTTAAAGTTTCATTTAGTATGGAACGCGGAGTAAATTTTCGGCGTCATTATTGGTTGAATTTGATCATATGACATTGAGGTGACAATTCGGTAGAAAATGTGTATTTTTGTATGAAAATTAAAAATATCTTCGTCTGTAACCTGTAATTGAACTGTTAAGAAAAAAAAATCGTGAAAATTTAATTTTACATTATAGATTGATGAGTATTTTAAAATTGAAGATAAATGTTATCTTCTCATTGTAATACGGGCCCTGGGAATGTAATACATTTGAATAATACATTATAATATATTTTGTATTATATGATTTATAAATAATATATTAAAAATATACACAGGTATACAATAGTATACATAAAAATTTTCACTATCAATATTTTGACAACAGTATTATTAAAGCAGTTTTCGTATTGTGGGGAGTAGTCATCGTCATTCCTTTTCCGCACCTAACGATGCATAGGGCGCGGAATTGCTACATCAAACGCATGTATCTTGATCATTTTTGTTACATGAAAGTAAAATGATCAGTCTTTCGCTTTGGTACGAATCCAGGAAATATAAAATAATCTAGAATAAAGACATCATTTTACATAAATTATTAGATAAAATGCTATAAATAATCAACCCAGGGGAAAAGTATGTTTTTTTTTTTTTATTGGAGCAAATTTAACTAATAATGATATTTGAGAATTCAGTGAAACCAAACGTAACTAACCAATAAAACGCGAGGTGAAAAAAAAAAAAAGGATTTAGTATTAAAAATAAATATCAGAAATAATTATTTCACAAGGGTATCGTATTTTTCATTTTTAATAACAGGGACTTGGAAGTATTGCAGACGCCAAATAATCTCCAGAAAAAATACATTGAAAAGAATCCGGGACGGTCAGTTTTGAAAGCAGGTAGAGTTAGTAGGAGATTTTTTCTCTGCAAGGTTTATTTTTGTAAGAAACTGTGTAAATCGCTCAGAAGAGTAAATATAACGATTTTAGGCGTGAAAACATCTATGTCGCGCATCGCAATTCCGTTTTACCCTCCCTGTTATTCCGGTATAGGGGGGATTTCCGTTCAGTCAACACCCTTAACTTCAATCAAGTTTAACCCTATTCCTTGACAATAAACTCAATGCCTATTTGAGTCAAGAATAAGGATTTCAATCACAAATTAACAGGTTTTTTGCACGGTCAAAAAATACAAATGTATGCGTCATGTGATTATCAATGACCAGAATATCAATGGCCTCCGTGGTGCAGTGGTCAAGACGCTTGACTCACACACGGAAGGTTCCGGGTTCGATTCCCGGTGAGAACACAAAAAAAAAGTGATATTTCTTAAGCCTGGGCGTTCTGTGATGTAATTCACAACCGTACTTAGGTCTCCTGGCCTGTTGTTGTACAAAAAAAAATATTTAAAAAAAATATATATATATATATATTATAAAAAAATATTATTGACAGATCTACCTACATATACGATTAATTCTAGCATTATTAAAAACTTAGAAATACGAGTACAAAGTACGAAATTCTAGTTGACTAAATCAATAGTACATAGGTAATGTTGCAGTATTCACCCACAAAACAATAAATTAATGAGATAAATCAAATAAAATAAAAATAAAAATATAAAACCAGGTATAAAAAAGATACATGACCAATGCGGGGAAAAAAGAGTCTAAAAACTCATTTTATTATTTGACATTGTATAATGAGTGACCAGAATAAAAAGTAAATAGTAAGCTTAAACATGTTTGAATGAACTAAAAAAATACTTCCTTGATTTTTTTTGCATTGCAAGTAGCATGTGATGTAAATTAAAATGTTTATGTCAGTTGTTGAAATATATGTTTTTTTTTCAAAAGCCGATAGAAATGATTTAATACAAAAGTATATCGCGGTATAGGGTAAATATAGTAATCGTAATATACTTTTGTACGAGGAAAAATCCAAGTAAAGTTTCCGAATGCTGCATGTCCATTAAAGCAACTTTTATATATTTGATTTTTCCGGAGATGTCCTAAGTATAAACTTTACGCGGTTTTAATTTTAAAACACCCCCTAATTCTAAAAATATCCATTGAGGTAATAGAAGACAGAAACGGCGAGAGAGAGGGGGAACGAGATAGGGGATGCTGCGGTGCGTCACCGGTGATGACGTCACAATCTCTATCAAACTCGGTAATAAATCTAATATGTAAACAAAATTTTATTATGTTCGCCTGATGCGGTTCTTAGAAGCGATTTTCGCTTCATAATACTAAAGCCTCCAGTGATAAAAGAGAAAACATACATACCTACATGGTGTTTTTGATAAACCGCAAAAACATTTTATATCTTCATGCACCGCGTGGTATATTAAGAAAGCGTGTTTGTTCGATTCCCGACATACTACACTCCAACTATGCGGATTAATTAGTGCCAGACGTTATCCGGATATGCAGAAATCCGAATAGTTGGATTAATAATGAAATCAAGGCAATGTTTTAAAAGAAAACTCAACATTTACTTTTTTACTGCTTTTAAAATGACACAGCGAATTGGAATTTTATTAAAAACTTACTTAAACATTTCCAGCAAAGTTATTCGCTTTGACGAAGACGCGTCTTTTACTATTTTATTTCCTGATAACGATCCGAATATTTGACAATCCGGATGATTGAAGTTCAAATAAACGGAGTTCTACTGTATTTTAAAATAGTGTTTTTACACATCAACATTTCATATTCCCTGGAACGTTCGCACTCTCACGTTACAAAAAAAAACAATCGAGGTAAGCTACGGTTGGTGTACCAATGCAGTGCCTAATGCACCATTAGGTGCAGATAGAGAAATGATAATGACGAATTCTCTTACTCTTCTATTGTAATCAAGGGCTTGGAATCACGAAAGAAAATTATGAATGACTTAATTTTTACAATACTTAGCGATAATATATTCTAACGTTGGAGATATTTAAAGGAGGAATGCATTACATTATCATATTATGTACATTATGTATGAAGATCATTTATGTTTGTACTATAATCTAAAGACATCCGTGGGAGTAAATATTAGACACAAACATGCAATGCAAACTGACAACGCATCTGATGCAACAATATTCGTTATCAAACAGATATTGTATGTTCACCTTTATCTATTATTTCCTGCACTATTGAACACAAGACGCAATTAAAAGTGCTGCGGACGAAAGAAAATAGGTACTCAAGTACCAAGTACGCAAATATTTGTTTTGATTTAAATCAAACATTTGTCATTTATACAAAAATCTTTTATGTTAGATTTGATGGAAGCAACGTTGACTTGATTGTGACATTCAAAATCTTGACACAGCAATGATTACTATGAATAGTAGCAGTCATCTCGGAGGTCATTCATTAAAATTGAACACTGCCTTCGAAACATCCAACCCCAGGAATAACTTCCTGATAAGCCAAGCTGTGGAGAAATGGCATAACCTTTTCGAAAAGGTGATTGGTGCACGCTCGGATGTTCAAAACGTTCAAAAACCGCTTAGACCCTAGACGCACACATAAATGTACACATGTTTCACATTTATATTTTCAAATTTTAAAACACAATGCATAAGCTTAATGCTGCTAGTGAATATAATATTAATTATTGCGATGACGTCGATATATTTTTTTTAATGGTTTGGTACTGCGGCACATTACTTTCTATGGACTGATGACGCGTCGGTAAGATCAGGGATAGTAATGTAAAACTACGAAGTCGAAAAATTCGAAAGTCGTTAATGTCTTTTATCGAGATGATTATTTAGAATTATAGTTATTCATTTTTACATTTTAATCGTTTACAACCTAACCTTTTGTATGGATATTTGACATAATCTGAACATGTTGTGTGGTTCTGGTAGAATTATTTTGAGCATTATTAATATTTATTACATTTTGGTTGCTACGAACAAAAATAAATTGCGATATTTTTAGGATTCTAATCAACCGAGGCACGAAGGGCTAACTTAAGCCCGCAGAGGCGATGAATCGATGCCCGGGGGGCCGATAGAATGAGACCCGAGGGGCCGACTATTCTAGCATGTAACAGTCGGCGACAGCCCACTTTATCTTGCTAGTTAGTTATGAAAACCTTATTCTCGTACAAGTTCATTCAACTGAAATATTTTTTTAACCATTAAAATAAGATAAAACCACTTCTTTTTTAACCACTTATTTTTTTACCGATCGCTTTCGAAGCTACACAAACTCCCTTATCTTACAAATATAATATTTAGTAGTAAAACCACTGTTAAAAATAAAATTGGATCATATTCATTAGGCGCCTTTGAGGTGATTTTCATAAAAATAGCGCTATATATTTAAATATATATAAAGTATACTTCCTTCTATATCCCATCTATCCCACCTGCTGACAAGCCTCAAAATAGAGGCTAAGCGGGTTATTCCTTTAAAAAACAACAAAAAATACCATGAAGCTCGTGGAGCATCGAAACCGGTCGGTTTTATTTTTTTAATTGGTTAAAATCAAAGATTTTCATTTTAATTATAATAAATAACCGAGGTCAGCGCTTCAAATATAAAAATGTGAATTTTTCAACAGTTTGGAAAGGGCTCAAATAGAAATAATACACGGAAGAAAGTTGGTTACGAACATTATCTAACCTGTATTGCTAAATGCCTCAATAAAATCATTTATCTTATATAACAAAATCTTGATTCTGGCATAAGGTAGTCATTAGATATTTCACGCTCGATTTCTCCAAAAAGGTATAATTTTCTTAGTCAGCAGTTTTAGTAAAGAAATGTCTATCATTTTCATCGTCTGTAAATCAGAAAAATATATTTCTTGTAGAGATCATGACTAAATTTTCAGGTAATAGGTACTTAATGACGTTTACTTAAATGAGATTGAAATATACTACGGCAAGTATTTGTAGTGGAAAATAAATAGGCAGGTATTTACTCAATTGGATGGAAAATGTTTTCATAGTTGAATTGATTTACAATAAGTAAATGCCTACCTGTCGATAATTATATTTTTTTAATATAAAATAACAAAGTACATAGGTATCCTAGACCCTTATAACAAGCACCTACTATTGATCAATTTTGTTTTCACTGTTTCTTATTACGATTTGTTATATTTGTTCCATAAAAATAATATTATGTTTTATTCGATTCTTTGTTTTTCACAATAAACTTCTCTTACATTTCTAGGTTTATGTAAAATATTTTAACTTTATTATTTCTCCCTTGCGTTTATTCTTTTTAATTGATAAAAATTATCATTATTATAAGATTATGTTTGTTATTATTTTGATTATTTTGTTGTAATTTTTCTAGTTGTTAAGTTTTATCTTTCTTTATAGATATAATTGTGAGTTTTTCTTTTCTGTTAAATGAGCGCTATCAGGATTTTGGTGGGTTATTTCTCTTCAATTTATGTTCGATTTTTTAAATATTATTCTCGTACATTTATTTTTGATTTCTATTGTTTGTACCTGTATTGTTATTCCTTTCTGTTTGTGTTGTTCTTATGTTTATTGTAAATTAATGAAACTTGTTTTTGGCTAATATTACCATGTTTTGGTAGAAGGCCCAAGTAAAGGGAAAAAAAGCACTAACGTACAATTAAACTTATATTAAGCAGAATCGAAAAAGTACTTAGTTCAACGTACCTTCTAGTTATTTATTATTTCAAATATTTTGATGCACTTTAATTTTAAGATCACAGTATTTAAAAAAAAAACACCATTAATTTTAATTTCAGTTATTCTTTACACACTAATCAAATACCACAACAACCATATAATATGAGGAAAACTGTTCCTTGTTCCATATTGCGAGGGCGTCTGGCCTTTAAAACAGTCGAACCTTTGTAGATCACAATAACTAAAGGGCACTCAGTCAAAATGTTTCACAACCACCATAAAGTGTTTAAGACGACACAAAAATAAAAAAATACCCTTTCTGCGTGTACTGAAATCTTAACGAAATGCTTCCCTGTTAGGAATCGGGATAACCCCACGAAAAATATTTCATCAGACTTAATTATGCAGTTACCAAAAAATACTATTATTTTGCGTGGTACAAAAACGAGCTGTTCGTTTGAAAGCTTTGGATAACTTAGATGTAGAATTGATTGAGATTTTTTACGCATTCGCACATAGGATGCAGTAATGTTAAATGTTGATAATTCGAAGAGCAATATGGGGAAAACCGGGACTAAGGGTGTGAAGGTCCCTCTGAGTGAGTCACGGGGTTTTCTTCCCCCGAAAGGAAACTACCCCTAACTACCCCCACCACTGTCAGCCCTCATCACCCCAACATCTAGTGTCGGTATGTATTATATTACGCAGCTATATAATTTATGTGGCGTGTTATAATAATATAAAGGTGCGTGTGCACGCGTGCAATCGTTTCTTAATATTAGATTTAAATATAAACTCACACATTAAATGTGTTTCCACGACCGTTATGGATTCTGAACGATAAGTCACAGGTGAAACGTTATTAGAATATTATAACACAACGAAGCAGAAAACCTCTTGTACCTTGTACCGAATATATTTTCAATCATATAAAAGTAAATACTGAGTGGGATAAATTGAATCAGATTGTTTTAAAATAGAAAATGCAATCAAAATAAAGTACAAAATTTTATAAAATATCGAAACAAAATTACAGACATTTTATTTGACTAATTTTGGACATTTCGACCACTTTTTTAATATTGTATATATTTCATTCATTCATTCTACCCTTTTCCACATCTAATGGTGAATAGGGCACTGCATTGGTATACCAATCTCGGTGTATTTTGATATTTTTTGTTAGATAAAGGTAAGATATCAGTCTTACGCTTCAGGTATCAGGCCAGGTACTATGAATTATTCTAGTGAAAAACACATTTTCATATAAATATTTCATGTCAACCATATGTCGGCAATCGAACCTGAGACCTCTTGCACGGTAGGCATACACGCTGACCACTTAATACGAGATCGACAAAATTGTTTGTATTTAGTAATTATTAATTTTATGATCTATACATTTTCTAATTCAAAATTTTCTGAAAACTTAAAACCGCCTAATTATTTGTGTTACTATAAAGAGAATAGAGTTTTCAGATTCATTTATTTTTTTATTTTCCATACTTTTATAACCTGGTATAAAAGTCTAGGCATAGTGTTAGAATGACATAGAATGCATGAATACTATCCTATCATCATTCTACTACATTCTACCACTACAATAAGGATGGTATCCCCCATCCGTATTTTAGCATTATGCCTTGGTTTAACTTTATACCAAGTTTATAAGTAAGGCTCATTAAGTATTCCTTATCTAGCAATAAATACACGCTTACACGTAATTAATAAAGAATGACTATATTTTTCGTCCGAAAAAACTTTTAATATTGAAATTTATAATAATTAAATTAATTTAATTAATTAATTAAATTAAATAAATTTGTAATATAGAAGTCTAAGCATCTAAAGGGCTTATGACATGTCAATGGCTGATTTAAGTGGCCACTTTACACACTATATTTCTTTTTTACTTTTTTGTTTTTTTTTATTTTTATATTTTACTTTCACTGGGTTGTTTAGTTTTAATTATTCTATTATACTTCATATTATATATTACATCATGAATCGTTCACTGCTGTGATTATTTCTGTAAAAAAAAATATTGTAAAAGGTTTTTGAACCGTTGATATATAAATAAATAAGAAAAAGGTACGTCCTTTTAATAAATGAAGTTAATATTTTAAGTAAAACTTCCATGTTTTTAATAAATAAGAAATTACACGAATTAGATTTAATGACTAAAATACATACATTCAGTTACACCATTATACTAGGTAGATATATTTCAGCTTTGGTCTAGTCTGTACCCTGTATATTATACTTATTAGGTCTAAATTGATTCTTGACACCAATTAATGCTCAATTATATACATGTCTATGTACTCGTATATAAGTTGTGAACAAAGTCGACTGGTACGGTGGTACGTGACATTACTTATAAAAACCTCAATACCACCTTAGGTGGAAATGATAAGGGTAATAATGTTGATTGCTAATAACCAATTACAACGAAAGGTAAGTACATAAGTATAACTCAATAATAAGATAATTTATTTTCATCGCCCATAAAAAAAATGTAAAACAGATTTTCAGGAGAAAAAAATTTTTTTCAAGATTCAAAAATTTTAATGAAAAAATATCGTGGCGTGTTTCGTATTAAAATAAAACAAAGTAGGTTTGGTTTATAAAACGGAAAATTAGGTTTTCTATTAGAGGTTTTTTTTTATTGAAAGTGTCTTATATATATTTTATTTTATTAACATAAACGGCAAATCTGCATTTTACAAACATTTATAGTACTAACATATTTGGATTAATATATATATATATTTTTTAAATATAAATTTCCTTATACCCAAGATTTATTAAAAAAAATAAACCTATAAAAACTATACAAAATTTATATTAAAAAAATTATACAGCATATATTTTCAGGCGTTGCCTAGTATGTAGGTGAAATAATTCAATCAGATGAATCTCACCCGCATAAATAAAGGTTTCAACTCTTTAACTTCACAAACATCAACAGATGAAATAATTCAAGGAATATAGATGTTCAAATATGGGCAGAATGGTGAATGTGTGTAAAGTGACCACTTAAACCAGACAATGACAGGTCATAAGCCCTGAAGATGCCAAGACTTCTATATTACCTACTCTAAAACGTTCATCATCTCTGTTGTAATATGTTAACATAAATGTATAATATATATATATATAATTGAGTTTTAACATTT
This sequence comes from Micrasema longulum, assembly GCF_059751315.1. Lineage (NCBI taxonomy): Eukaryota > Metazoa > Arthropoda > Insecta > Trichoptera > Brachycentridae > Micrasema > Micrasema longulum. The sequence goes on from NW_028279142.1 coordinate 272,872, forward strand.
TTTAATTTCAATTTCAATTTAAAACAGTATTTAATAATTAATCAAAATTCATTTATTTATTTGATTTGATTTTTTTCGCACCACAACAGGCCAGGAGGCCCAAGTACAGTGGTGAATTACATCACAAAACAACCCAGGCTTGAGAAAAATCACTTTGAATTTTTGTGTTCTCGCCGGGAATCGAACCCGGAACCTTCCGTGAGTGAGTCAAGCGTCCTGACCACTACACCACGGAGGCCGTTTAACGGTTTAAAACAATATTACTCAAAATTATTCAAAATTTTCAATTATTCAAAATTTTCAATTATTCAAAACATTATTCAAAATCAAGACTTATTAGGTAGAAATGTACTTTTTATAAAATACGTACTAATTATTTGGGTTAAATTCTACAATCAATCTAGCCCAGTGTCAGCGTCCAAATGATTTTTTGAGCAATTTAAAAAAGGATCTGTCGACTTTAGATGGGGATAAGAATAGTGTATTAAAAAGTATTTTGAAAAAAAAACGCTTCCTTAAATTATTTTTTAAATTGTCTAAACATATACTTATCGCTGAAAACGAATGTGCTCGGAGGTAAGTAAATGCAGTTTGAGTTGAAAAGGAAGGTTAATGATGCATTTCAAGAGCGTTTTTTATGCCTACTGTTCTTTATAGAGGTATATTAATGCATAATATAAAGTAATATGGGTAAAACTAGCCTAAATGCAGATTTGCACTTTGGCAACGGCCACACGATTTGGCACGATGAGCAAATGTACGACGAAATAACTCCTGAAAAAAATTCTGCACGAACGTCGCTGGATGTAAAAACTGTGGCAAGCCGAGAAAAACATGGCACGATCAAAATTGTTATGAATAATTAGAATAGGGGTATAACCACGGTCGGTGTTCATAACATAATTACAAAGTGACCACTGATATATTTACGAAAAAAAAATAAATATGGGTATTAGGTACAAAAAACCTCACTAAGAAAACATTGCAGGTAAAATGGAAAGGTGTTAAACTTGCATTGTTTCTTTATTGTTCTGAATATGTGCTTTTAAATATATCTATATATATATATATATATATATATATATTTAAGTCCCGAATTGAGCTGTTGTAGCTCCTGGGCCGCGATTATTATAAATATATGCATCCTTATAAGTATGTAGGAGATATTTACTATAAGTAAACCCACAATCATAATATTTATGATTCGCTTCAATGAAATTGTATGACCTCACAATATTACATTAGTCATTGCCATTGGTTTGTAAACTTATTGACACTAAGTTATCAAATATTGGTATTAATCAGCCTAAATTTAATAAGAAAATAAATAATTGATTACTTAATCATAATTTTAAAACCTAACATTACTCATTTGAAGACAATAATTTCAAGGGTCATTTCAACCAGATTTATAGAAGCCAATTTGAAAAAAAACTGCGACACCTACTGACTAACAGTAGAAAAATATTTTAGTAAATAATAGGTATAATCCCGAATTTTTTTTTATGTTCTAAATTTTGTTGGCCTCGTAGTGTAATGGTCAGCGCGTTTGCCTACCATGCAAGAGGTCTCAGGTTCGATTCGAAGTATTTATTTAAAAGGGTGTTTTTACACTAAAAATATTTCATAGTCCCTGTACTGTTACCTGAAGCGCGATACTGATTATCTTACCTTCATTAGGTGCGGAAAGGGAATTAGGTTGACATTAAATTTGGCATCAATAGAACGTTAGACGTACCTAAGTAAAAATGTATACAAATTAAATATATAATAAAAATAATAGATCTCTCATAATTTACAGTGTGAAGCATACAATATAAGAAAATAACGGTATATATGGTTAAATGGCGGACTCATTGCAAATGGCAATCTCTTAAAACAAAATATAAATATATATTAACCACAAAAATATTAAAATTTGCTTAAAAAAAAAATAGGTACATTTTTATAAACAATTAAATAATAAATATTTATAATATTGATGTTTTTTGTTGATATTTCTTAATAAAACTCCATAGTTAATCCAAAATATGTTAAGAATAGTATAAAAACTGTAAATGTTGTAAACAATTCACCAGCCTTGAAGATGCCTACTTAGGCGAAAGCGCTCGCTGGTCAAAATAATAAAAAGTAAAACTAGACCCAGAAGTTTCACTGATAAGTTTATTTATAATTTTATCATAATCAATGGCTATTTACTCAAATTTCTTTAACGATACCCGGATAAGTTAAAAATACATCTTAAATTTTAAATAATTAACGTTTTTAAATTAACACTTAAAAATATAATACAAAATAGTTCTAGATTATTATAGTGAATATTTTTAATTGCTTTTTTTTCATGAATAGTAATTAAGTAATATTATAAATAAAGTGCACATTTCGTGAAATAAGTCAAAAATACATCTTAAATTTTAAATAATTAACGTTTTCAAATAAATACTTAAAAATATAATACAAAATAGTCCTAGATTATTACAGTGAATATTTTTAATTGCTATTTTTTTTCGTGAATAGTTATCAAGTAATATTATGAATAAAGTGCACATTTCATGAATTTCTTACATTCATTGATCGCTATCCTTATGGATGTTCAGACTATCAAATTAAAAATAAGTACCTATATCTTAATTCCGCACAAAACAAATGCGCAATAAAAACTAGAGCCCAATTAGAAGTGGTGAAATAGAAAGTGTTTTTTAATTTTGCTTAATAATTGCATGAATAAACATAAAAAAATAATTTATTAACATACCGTTCTGTTGATCTCTGGTGGAATTAAAGAAACGCATTTTAACCATCGAACATAATGACACTCGCACCTTTGATTTTTATTTGACTTCACAAAATGAAGATCAATCTGCAGATAGTAACAGATTTAGCTTTATGCATCACATCACACTGTAACAATCACATTTTGGCGGTACATTATTTATTTTGGTACTGCAAATTTCACTTTGATTACACAGCTGTCAAGTATGGACTTTTTTTAATGATTATTTCTCAAATAAACGAGTTCCCGAGAATTTCGCCGCCGACGTACAAATTAAAACTGTTATAGCGATTATTCAACACATAAAGTATTACGATTCATCCAGGATTTAATTAAATGGTTTCTATTATTATTTTGATCAAACCGACGACATGACAGACGCGCACAACAGACTTCAAGCAATGATTTTATTCGGAGTGAAGTACGCCGCAAATTGTAATGCGAATTGCGTGATTCGGGGACCGGCCGGTAGGGGAAAAAGAGCGCTAACTTGCTCAGATTTTAAAATATTACATAAATCTACGTAAATTTCAGAGAAAAACTGTTTATTTTAATAAGTAAATCATGATTTAATTTTCCTTTAACATACTGTTTTAACGGTTGGATGTATATGAAATAGATATTGTATGTGCACTTCAATAAACGTCATTTCTTTTCTACGGCTAAGAAAGCATTTGCAAGTATTCGTAAATCAATATATAAATGCACCTTACCTAAGTATAATACTGTGTATTGCTTTTTGTTTATGTACATGTCATTTTTTTCGTCAACATGTTTTATATACGTTAAGTTATCTATATAAAAAGGAATTCATTAATACCAAACTAAACTAAATATACATATTTTTAGCAAAATTTATTAATAATAATATGTAAAGTAAACACAGTAGAACTCTGTTTATCCGAACTCCAGCCATCCGGAATTTCAAATATTCAGTTCGTTATTATGAAATAAAAAGTAGAGATGTTTTTAATTTTAATTTGATTGCGCAATTAACTTTGCTCATGTTTAACTAAGTTTTTCATGTGATTCCATTCGCTGTAATATTTCAAAAGCAATAATATCTGTCACCCATTAATCCGAATAGTTAAAGTTTTACTGTACATTCCGTGTCCAGGCGAATGAAGAATACAGTTATTTGTTCGAAATTGAACCAGAACCCCGGATAAATATTTTCTCTCGATGGCTACTCTCAGGTAAAAATCTTAAAAAAGGATATTGAGTGGAGGTACGGCCGCGTCGTAGTGTAATGGTTGGCACGTTTCTCCGCCGCGTTTGAGGTCCCGAGTTCAATTTCTGGCAGGGTCAACGAGAATTTTTTTAAAGGTGGTTGACCGCAATATTTCACTGTCCTTGGACTGGCATCTGGACCGTAAGACTGAACACCTTACCTTAGAAATGTTAATACAATTAACCAAATGCATAATTTAAAAAATATTGGCGGCCTCCGTGCTGTAGTGGTCGAGACGCTTAACTCACACTCCAAAGGTTCCGGGTTCGATTCCCGATGAGAATACAAAAATTGAAATGTGATTTTTCTTAAGTTCCGTGATGTAATTCAAAATAAAATTAATAAAAAAAATCAGTCCTTTTTTTATAAAATTAGCAGTTATACAACAATAAACCAGTCACGTCTCAAAATACATTATTTAATCTATCTTATTTTTTAATTATATTATGTTATTTTTTTCTTAATATTTTTATTCGGGTGATTAATAAAAACAAAATGCTTTCGGGGGTCATTTAACTGGTTTAATTAATTCGCTACTAGAAAATGATAATCAAATTCACTAATTCATTAAATGATTTGATTTATTGTATGTGCTTTTCTTCGACGGCCATCTGTGAAATTGGCGTCGCGGGTTCGATTCCCGCCAGTTGCAAGAAAAAAATCCAAGAAAGGTTTTTTCTCAATGGGTCTGGGTGTTGTGGTGTATTTTTCATTACCTCCTTCCATATCCCCTCTATCCCACCTGCTGACAAGCCTCAAAATAGAGGCTTAGCGGGTTATTCCTTTAAAAAAAAATAATAAAAATAATTGAAAGGCTCTTGGCCTCATAGGGCCTGACTTATAAACCTGGTATAAACTTACGTTAGTCATTCTTATTCCACCACTATGCCTAGGCGTAACCTTTAACCGGGTTTATAAGTAAGGCCCAATGAGTCACGGAAACGTTATTATTATTTTTGTAAAATATATGTATAAATAAAGAAATGAGAAAATAAAAAAATTGTATTATTTTCTGTTAATTCCAATGGTTCTTTTTATTTGCAAAATTTATTATGTCTGTAATTAAATGCATATAATTTATGTTTAATTCTTTATATATTTTTTTAAGTGATTCTTTTTTTAATTTTTGTTCTTTATATCACACGTAATCATTATTTATTTCAAAATAAAAGCCATAAAAGTCATTTAAATTGTAAATAAATGTTATTTTTAATTAATAAATAAATTTTTAAAATGTGGTAGACTGGGGTTCGAATTTTTGACCAGTGACCGTGAGTTTGCGACACTAGCCACGGGACCACAACTTGGTTCAATGTACTTTACAATGTTAAAATTAATAAATAATTTATATTGACCGAGACGGAGAACTTCTTTACAAAATGAACATGAAAATACATGTACTTAATACTAGGCTTATGTTATTGGCATTTGTTTTAAAAAATATATATTTAAAATTAATAAAATAGAAAAAGATTATTTTTACCAAAATCCCGCATATTTATACAAATTTTACTTTTCAAATCCGGTGTGAAAATGTCCATTTGAGGATTACGAAAAATATAACTTAATCATTTAAAAAAATAAGAGATACATATCAATTCCTGTATCATAATATGTAGACTAGTGACATCACAGTCACACAAGAGCTAAAACTATTTTTATTCATTTAAAAAAAATCTTCTTTAAAATTTATTTTTCGAGTATAATACAATCGCTGGCAATAATATTTTTATTTTTCCATAAATACTATTAAAATAAAATATTAATATCGATAATAAAATATAATGGTAAGCTGTGCATAATCGCTTATATGGACCGTTTGCCATTGGATAGAAGCTCCGGGTTGAATTCCTGGGATGGTCAATATGAAACTATTGTTTAATGGGTCGTATCGTGTATTATCTATTCAGTGGTCGTATCACACTATAATATTTTATCATTATTAATCTAGAACCTGAAGCGTGAGATCGACCGCCATACTTTATAGTAAATAGTTGCGATAAGCTGCATTTATTTAATCTTACAGCACCTTATGTTCCATCAGGTGCGGATAAGGCTTTCAAGATGATAATTTTATTTTAAAATTTGTTGGAAATCAACAGTTTGTCACTGATTTTTAATTTCAAACGTATATGTACAAAATATGCATGAATGGACCATTTTTTCTTTTTTTGCTGTGTGTCGTTCTATCTTCTCTTCTCACTCTTTTGTAGAAACATTATGATGGCAATATACTCAATTAGCTGTTAGAGCCTTATTGTTAATAGTATATATTTGTAGGTATAATTAAATATTGATATATTTTAATAAACAAAAATGTAGGTATACAAGTATTGCAAACATAAACAATGTGGATAAAAAATGTTAACTGATTATTTGAAAATAACAGTTTTAATAATTTAAATTATTTCCAGTCATTAAAATATTTTTTAGTTCGATATTACACCCTTGAATGTCTAGACGGGCCGTATTTCTCGCATTGGGCTCGTGGCGAGTACGTGTAACGAGGGCCAGTCTCGTTGAACAGGGTATAATTTGTTTTTTTGTGATTAGGTAGGTACTTTACATTGATGCAGTGTACCATTCACCATTGTGCTTACGTTTGAATATCCTTCTCAATCTAATTTTTGGGTTTCATCCAGTACCTACCTAGATTTAGACAAAATGAAGTTAAAATGCGTTGGTTATTGTTATCTAGAATACAGTATTGAGCTTACCTCCTCTCGGCCTACTGGGGCGGGGCCCACTCCGCCTTCTTCTGCCCGCCTTACACTCGCATCTAATGGGGCTGCCCCTGCCACACTTTCGTCTTGAGGAGCACTCGAAGATCTTCATCATCAGGCACATCACCAGCGCGATCATATCTTGGGCGGCCGGAGCCAACACATTGGGAAACTAATGTTTGTCGCCAATTATTCCAAGCAATAAATCTCGAAAAGAATGTACGGGTATGCTACACTTGACCGAATCAAGTTGTTTTCACAGTTCCAAAATATTGTATAGTCCGTTGAACAACATATCATAGTTTTTTTCTTATATTTCTCAACTTATGTGATACTTAAATGCATAAAGAAGTTTGATTTCTCAAGTAAAGCAACTAAAAAAACATAAAATTTATATTTTCATAAAAAAAATTATAAAGGGGTAAAACGAAATAAAAACTAATATATATTATATTATAATCATAAACACTTTACCATATGATATATAACATAGTAAAATAATAACACTACCTGCCAAAGAGGAGACAAATTAACTGTCAAAACTCTATTTACAAAGGTTTAAAATGAAGAAGTTCAGCTTTACGGGAAATTGGAGATAAAAAATGAATTCTTAATCGCGGTAAAAATTCGGGAATTAAATTGTACCTCGAAGAATGTTGAAGGTAAAAAAAAAATTTTAAAATTCAATAAAATCGAATTTCTTTCCATGACGCCACTAGTTCTTTCGAATCAACCAATGATAAGAGAGTTGTGGAAGATTTCCGGTTTACTTTCCGTCAACGGACCATCGGCATTGAAAGCCCAATCCACTTCGTTTTAAAGGTGGTGTGGCCTCTTTTCAGATCCGCACATTGCAAAAACAATGTTTTTGATTGAACGGTTATTTTTTTAAAAAATATATTTTTTCACAAAAGATTCGCGTTTTTTTATTATAAACATTTACTGCTTTCAATGCTTCTTTTTCCTAGCTTTAATTTTATTTAGTTGTATTTTATTTTATTAGTGACTGTATCTCTTATAAGAAATTGCATTTACCATCGTTAGAATGGACTGCATAAGTCCGTCAAATAAATAAATAAATTCTATTGGCAGAATGGACCAATTGGCAGAACTAACTGAGAAGAAGCGGAAGAGGACTTGAGATGCGGATCAATTTCAGAAATACAAAACTTTAAAAAATCATAACGCTGATAATACGATACATTTTTAAAGAAAATTGATAAAGTCCAAGATACTCGTATTCATTTTTAATTTATATAAGAGCAAGTAGTTAATTTTAATTTGATGGCATTTTCTTTTAATCGTAAAAAAAAAATTTATAAACTCGTAAGAAAATGAGAAACAAATTGTGGTAGAGCGGAATTGAATATCTTACATATTTTTAATTACTTGAAATAATATCATATTATAAGATGACATATATAATTGCTTGAAAAGAGGGTACCGGGAATGTATATTTTAACACTTACTTTGGTAAAATGAAAATATGATGAAATAATGCAATTATGTAAATATTTAAGGTTTATCTTACCGGAAATCGAACCCTAAACTTTAATAGTAGTACCTGCTCAAATCATCAAGATCATAGAATAACGACGGATGTGTGAAAAATGAGATATTTTCTATTATATTTCATATTGAAAAAGTTATATAAAGTTTTTTTTTCCAGGTTTAAAAAAAAAATATTTATCAAAACTTACAATATTTTAGGTTTTTTCAAATGTTTGTTGACAAAACACTGTTTCTTTCTTTGTTGTTCATTCCCTTTCTAAAATGTTCTCTATCTCTGTCGTATTATTTATTTATAACTTACCCAAGTATCAAATGGTATGCTTTTGCGCTTATCGAGTTGAGACATTAAACATGAAAAGGTTTCAAAATGATTTATATTTCAGGCTTACATAAATAAATATACATAAATGTAACTAACTAACCAAAGTACAACGGATATACTTTTGTGCTTATCGAGTTGTGAGATAGTGTCAAAAAAAATTTCAAACCGCTCTCACGTAAAGTTGAAAAAAATCACATGCGTCGTTGTTCTACGATCCCGACGAAATAAATTTATTTTTACGACAAGGCGCTCAAAACTATTTACCAGATAGGGCAAATATTTTAGTTTTGAAAAACGTAATTAACTGAAAACCTTTAAATTGAAACAAATAACACACTAAGAACTAAAATTGATTTTTAATCATTCTCTGTACGCGGTTGTTTATTGACTAAGTAAGATAATGTAATTCGTATCACAATTCCAGGGAATTTTACGACCGCATTGATAAGTGCATAATAATATTATTACAATCTCCATACTGAGTACTAGTTATGTTAAATCATATTATCAAGAAAGCAGGAAAACTTTTGTTTCATTATTATGAGAATGATTGCAGGTTGGTTTTATAAACGTCCGCACGGTCATTTTCATCTACATAAAAATAAGCCAATATTTATAGCAGATTAAGGTGAATTCATTTTTGGCGCTGCAAAAAAAACTCTTTCTAAATTTGTTGCAACAGCTCTGGAAAAACAATTTGAGAAGGGGATATGAAAGTCTAGGCATTTACAGGGCTTATGGCTTGTTATTGGCTGGTTTAAGTGGCCACTTTACGCACTGGTTCAGCCGAATGAATTTCACACACATGATAAAGGTTTCAGCTCTTTTACTCCACAAAGGTCAACAGATGGAAGAGTTGAGGAGATGTGGATGTTTAAACATAGGCATAATTGTAAATATTACGCAGTGTATAAGTGGCCACTTAAACCAGCCAATGACAGCTCATAAGCCCTGTAAATGCCCAGACTTCAATATTTCCTTTTTAAAAATGTTTTTCCTCTCTGTTGCAAAAAAAATATATCTAAATAACTCCGTAGGGAGGAAATCCAGCCGGTCAGCAAATATTTTGACATATTTAAAACATTGTTGAATAATTCTTTCGATTAAAAAGTATTAGGTACTTATTTTTTGTCTCACTAGCTCAATCACAAATAGCTATTGACGTGCTTAAAAACATTCTATGCGTTTGAGAGATCACAATGAACCAAAACGAACATGCTTAAGTTATCGCAGTCATAAGTCAACGCGTGTGTAATCTCTAAGTCAACGCTCGTGTAGGTAAGTTTTTTTTACTCGTAAATAAATACAGTTTACTGGCGAAAAATCGGCGTTTACTACAAAAAATAATACAATATTTTGCATTTGCAAAATATTAAGAAGTATCTGATACAAAAAAGTGAAAATTAAATTACAATTACTATGGCGACTGCTTTTCTTGGCATTTGGCTTGCAAACCGCCAGCTAAATGCAATAAATAGCATGACAAATAATAAATAAATAAACTTATAATATTAGAAATCAACATATGGAAGAGTTGAGGAAATGTGGATGTTCAAACATGGGCAGAATGGTGAATGTTACACAGTGTGTAAAGTGGCCACTTAAACCAGCCAATGACAGGTCATAAGCCCTGTAAATGCCTAGACTTCCATACTCCCTTCTCAAAAATGTTTTCCCTCTGTTGAAATAAATTTAAATATGAACAACTCCCTAGGGATCAAACATTGTTAGAAATCAAACACTGATTTGAGTCTACTGAACACTTTTTTTTATTTTTACAAATATAAAAAGTATAACGAATGTGACATTCGTTTGAAAATACTTTAACAAGGCGAAACAATTGTCACGAAGTTTTTGTTTTTATATTTTTTATATTTGTAAAAATAAAATAAAGTGTTCAGTAGACTCAAATCAGTGTTTGATTTCCAATATTATATGTTTAAATATGGAGTTCTACAAAATAAACACCAAATCAATCAATAATAAATAAATACATAAAAATAGCAGTTTTGGAATATTTTACATATTTACATCGGTGAAATTTAAATATGTGATTGCGCAGCAGGATAATACGTCGCGAAACGTAAATATTTTGACATTTGATTTTAGGTGTTCACGGATGTTCCATTGTGATCGCGAATACGATAAACAACTTTAGTGAGAAATTCTTATCACTTATGCTTATTGTTCCGGACACGCAAAGAACGTTAGAATGGACAAATGAAAGTAATGTAAATGATATATGTAAATGTGTGAATTAATAAACGTAGCTAGGAACCCGGTATTTGTGTGACTGAGCGCTAGGCTCCCAATAAAGATAAATGATTCGCTTTCGAGCCTGGCCTCAGTAATACCGGGGGAATATAGCCAGGGATTAATCTTTATGTATGTATTTATGTATTTCATGTTTGTAAGGCCCTGAAAAGGGCCTATATTGTATTGCCTATATTGTGTATTGTATTGTCATGTTGCGCGCGTCGCGGCTGCCGACGAAATGGCCCGTACGGGCATTGAGCGCCCGTATTTACGCCACCTGCGGCCAGCGGCATGTAGCGAGTGGCGGGGGAGAACTACCCCCACCACTCCGAGGCAGCCGGCGCGGGTGGGATGGCCGACTCACGGAGCCCGACGCGCACCGCTTTATAAGGCGATTATTTTGTAGGAATAAATCAGTTGAGTTCCTAACTCTGAACAGTTCACACGTGTTTTATTCCGTTCTCCGTCCTGTTCGCCTTCCTGCACTTCGCTCTTCGCTCCGCTCTGCCTGCTGACTGCCTTCGCCTCTCTGCACCACTTGGACCGGGTGGAAAGTCCTTTTCAGGGCTATTGAGGTTGACTTGCGGTCGGCGCAGCTGTGCTCCTACCTTCCGACTTTGTCTTTGGCTCTGTCTGGGAGGGCGGCTTCCCACTTACGCCGGGAAGCTTGACTGCGGCAGACGCGGGTGACGAACCGGCGAAACTTTCATCGTGGTAACGCGTACGTTACATTTGGTCCTTCGGAGCTAAGGATCGTCGCCAGTGGTCTCCAGTCTACAGCACAGCTACAGCATGCCGGTCAACAGATCGCCTGTGTCGACGCGTTCGGGAACGCGTCGAGACGCCGGCACGGAGCACGAGGAGGATCGCCAGGAGCCCCAACAGGGGCCTTCACGGGAACATCAGGAGCCCCAACAAGGGCCTCCCATGGAACAACAGGACTCGGACCAGGAATCTTCACCCTCGGAGCGGTCCATCTCGTCGGCAACGCTTCGCCGACACATGGCCGAACGTGAGGAGCATCACAACAGACAGGTGAACAGCCTCAACGAAATCATCGCCACGCTAAAGGCCGCCAACGCGAGGGAAGATGCCAGTCGAGGCGTAGCACTGCCTCAGACGTCTACTGCCGAGGACGACGCGAGAGGCTTCACATCACACGGGACGTCAGAACCTGCTCAGAAGCCGCCTTTGGACGCGTCCAGGGCCGACGTAGCCTTCAGTGCAAGGAAGGCTGCCACCACACGCTACGCCGCTGATCCGGAGGACACCGGAGCGGCGTACACACTTCCGCCGAGCTGCTACGCCGACAGCAGCCGGGTGAGAGATGGGGCCCTAGGAAGGCGCCCTGTCGCAAACACAGCCTTCTCTGGACGAGAAGCCACCACATGCTACGCCGCTGATCCGGAGGACACCGGAGCGGCGTACACACTTCCGCCGAGCTGCTACGCCGACAGCAGCCGGGTGAGAGATGGGGCCCTAGGAAGGCGCCCTGTCGCAACCACAGCCTTCTCTGGACGAGAAGCCACTGCACGCTACGCCGCTGATCCGGAGGACACCGGAGCGGCGCACGCACAGCCATCGGACCGCTACAACGACCACAGCCCGATGAAGGGCCGGAATGTCTGGAGGCACCCGACCGAGGGCGCGGCTAGAGTCTTCAATGGGAGAGAGGCCGCCGCCACACACCCCGCTGCCAGGATGGATGACCCCGAGGCAGCGCAACCACTCCCGAGCCGCTACGATGTGCAGCGTCGGGAAAACAAGGAGCCACCTGTCTACAACCGTAGACAGGACGCCACCGTACGCTACGCTGCCGGGCCAGGTGAGCCCGCAGCAGCACGTACAATACCATTGGGGGGCTACGGTGACCGTGACCCAGTGAGCACGTGGGCCCAGCAAGGGCTGCCCACAGAATATATGCCGCCAGGTGCCAATGGCGAGCATATGACAAAATATGGGCAGCAACCGGAGTGGCACACGTTCATGGCGAGGCAAACAGGCGCCAGGGATCTGCCACAATTCTCCGGGGACCCACTAGAATGGCGGATATTTAAGGCGCAATTTGACCAGTCGACACAGATGTGCTCTCTTACAAACGCGGAGAACATTCTCCGCCTGCAACGAGCCCTCACAGGACGGGCCAAGGCCACTGTGTCATCGTTGCTGGTGGATCCGCAAAACGTGCCGGACATTATGCAGATGCTGGAAGCCGCCTTTGGACATCCGGAGATCGTCGTGGACAGAGTGCTGGAGCGGATCAGAAAGCTCCCTAAACTGGCCGACAACGCATCCCTGGAGTCACTGACTGACTTTGCAGTCGCGATACGGAACGTCGTGTCGACAGTGGAAGGCTTCGATGGGACACACCTCTCCTCTCCGAAGCTACTGTCTGAGATGACGCAAAAGCTGCCACGGGTTGAGCGCATGATGTGGATCATGTCGCGGGCAGATATCTGTCAGAAGGCTACGCCCAGAGACTTGGCACTGTGGCTATCCAAGCTGACTGGGGCAATACCGAACGCGGGCTGCATCGGTATCAATACAGAACCTCCGAGAGTAGAGAGGAAATACGCGCAGGAAAGACACGTACTACTTACTCAAGAAAGGAAGTGCCTGTGTTGTGAGGCCGGTGGACATGAGATGTCACAGTGCCAGAAGTTTCTGCGGAAAAGAGTGAACGAGAGGTGGTCATTTATGCGAGCCAAAGATGTGTGTTACCTGTGCCTGGGATCGGGGCACAAATCAAACAGCTGCGTGGAGGCCAAGTGTAATGAGTGCCGCGGCCGGCACCATCGAGCGCTCCACCAGGGTCGTAGTGACCGGAAGGAAAATGCACCTGTGTACGAAAAAAGTGAATCTGTGTACGAAAACAGTGATTACGTAAACGAACAAAGTGAACTTGTCCACGAGCAGAGTGAACAAGTGTTGTTAACTAGGTGGACAGATGTACCAATTACCTTCAAGGTCGTGCCGATAGCCTTGAAGGGTCCGCGTGGAATCGTGAAAATCCACGCTCTTCTGGACGAAGGATCGTCAGTTACTCTCCTCGAGGAGAATGTCGCCCGTGCTATTGGGGCAACAGGAGATGTTGAGAATCTCAAAATTACCGGCGTGAATGGAAAATCGGACACGCTACATTCAAGACGTGTTGCAATGACTATTGTGAGCAAGGACAAGGAATTTGACGTCCACGCTCGAACAATGCGAGTAATGAACTTGCCGCATCAGAATGCAAGGAACGCGTTGACAAGCAGAAGTGGAGTCAAACCGCAGATGCTAATCGGTCTTGACTACGCCACCCTAATGGTGTCAACCGGCCCTCCGGTGTTACATTCTGATGGGCAGTTGACAGTTGAGACTGCCTTGGGTTCGGTTACCTATGGAGGTACCGTGCACCCTAAATTCAATCCCGACACCGTTGAACGGAGCCGCGCTGCGGATGCGCGCGCGGCGGAGCTGCCGAACAGCTCACCAGAAGAAAGAAGCCTCAATGGGGACTCCCGGGGGGTAATCACCGACGAGCGAAGCCGCGCTACGGATGTGCGCGCAATTGAGCTTCCGACAAGTTTATCCAGCCAGCGAGATTCGGATAAAAATCTTGCGGCGAACTTTGTGGAGCAACAACAGTAAAATGGTGCCGTGCTGCAGATGTGCACGTGGCGGAGCGGCCAAGCAGCTCATCACGAGATCGAGTCGACAGGGGGCTCTTAAGAAAAGTTGCCACAGTAAACTCCATGGGAGTCGACACTGTGGCTCGAAGCCACGTTGCGGGATCACGCACGATGAGACTTCAACCAAGGACAGCCGAGTACTTGAGTGCTTGTGACGGGGGGAGCCCGAATCTCACAAGATCAGGACTAGACTCCGGCAGACCACGCTTTCGAAAGTCAACGAAAGGCGAGTGGTCAAGGAAAAGGGCGCGCAGCAAGGCGCGGCCCTCACTTATGGGTCAACACACTGAGGCCAAAACATCGATCAGAATGCCGCCGGTTGCCCATCGCGGGCTCGAAATCATAGGACCAGCGATGGTCATTACCGGTGGCGGAAAAGGGATCACTACGGGGCACATCGCCCGAACAACGAACGGCGCCCCATCAGGAGCCCCAACAAGGGCCTCCCATGGAACAACAGGACTCGGACCAGGAATCTTCACCCTCGGAGCGGTCCATCTCGTCGGCAACGCTTCGCCGACACATGGCCGAACGTGAGGAGCATCACAACAGACAGGTGAACAGCCTCAACGAAATCATCGCCACGCTAAAGGCCGCCAACGCGAGGGAAGATGCCAGTCGAGGCGTAGCACTGCCTCAGACGTCTACTGCCGAGGACGACGCGAGAGGCTTCACATCACACGGGACGTCAGAACCTGCTCAGAAGCCGCCTTTGGACGCGTCCAGGGCCGACGTAGCCTTCAGTGCAAGGAAGGCTGCCACCACACGCTACGCCGCTGATCCGGAGGACACCGGAGCGGCGTACACACTTCCGCCGAGCTGCTACGCCGACAGCAGCCGGGTGAGAGATGGGGCCCTAGGAAGGCGCCCTGTCGCAAACACAGCCTTCTCTGGACGAGAAGCCACCACATGCTACGCCGCTGATCCGGAGGACACCGGAGCGGCGTACACACTTCCGCCGAGCTGCTACGCCGACAGCAGCCGGGTGAGAGATGGGGCCCTAGGAAGGCGCCCTGTCGCAACCACAGCCTTCTCTGGACGAGAAGCCACTGCACGCTACGCCGCTGATCCGGAGGACACCGGAGCGGCGCACGCACAGCCATCGGACCGCTACAACGACCACAGCCCGATGAAGGGCCGGAATGTCTGGAGGCACCCGACCGAGGGCGCGGCTAGAGTCTTCAATGGGAGAGAGGCCGCCGCCACACACCCCGCTGCCAGGATGGATGACCCCGAGGCAGCGCAACCACTCCCGAGCCGCTACGATGTGCAGCGTCGGGAAAACAAGGAGCCACCTGTCTACAACCGTAGACAGGACGCCACCGTACGCTACGCTGCCGGGCCAGGTGAGCCCGCAGCAGCACGTACAATACCATTGGGGGGCTACGGTGACCGTGACCCAGTGAGCACGTGGGCCCAGCAAGGGCTGCCCACAGAATATATGCCGCCAGGTGCCAATGGCGAGCATATGACAAAATATGGGCAGCAACCGGAGTGGCACACGTTCATGGCGAGGCAAACAGGCGCCAGGGATCTGCCACAATTCTCCGGGGACCCACTAGAATGGCGGATATTTAAGGCGCAATTTGACCAGTCGACACAGATGTGCTCTCTTACAAACGCGGAGAACATTCTCCGCCTGCAACGAGCCCTCACAGGACGGGCCAAGGCCACTGTGTCATCGTTGCTGGTGGATCCGCAAAACGTGCCGGACATTATGCAGATGCTGGAAGCCGCCTTTGGACATCCGGAGATCGTCGTGGACAGAGTGCTGGAGCGGATCAGAAAGCTCCCTAAACTGGCCGACAACGCATCCCTGGAGTCACTGACTGACTTTGCAGTCGCGATACGGAACGTCGTGTCGACAGTGGAAGGCTTCGATGGGACACACCTCTCCTCTCCGAAGCTACTGTCTGAGATGACGCAAAAGCTGCCACGGGTTGAGCGCATGATGTGGATCATGTCGCGGGCAGATATCTGTCAGAAGGCTACGCCCAGAGACTTGGCACTGTGGCTATCCAAGCTGACTGGGGCAATACCGAACGCGGGCTGCATCGGTATCAATACAGAACCTCCGAGAGTAGAGAGGAAATACGCGCAGGAAAGACACGTACTACTTACTCAAGAAAGGAAGTGCCTGTGTTGTGAGGCCGGTGGACATGAGATGTCACAGTGCCAGAAGTTTCTGCGGAAAAGAGTGAACGAGAGGTGGTCATTTATGCGAGCCAAAGATGTGTGTTACCTGTGCCTGGGATCGGGGCACAAATCAAACAGCTGCGTGGAGGCCAAGTGTAATGAGTGCCGCGGCCGGCACCATCGAGCGCTCCACCAGGGTCGTAGTGACCGGAAGGAAAATGCACCTGTGTACGAAAAAAGTGAATCTGTGTACGAAAACAGTGATTACGTAAACGAACAAAGTGAACTTGTCCACGAGCAGAGTGAACAAGTGTTGTTAACTAGGTGGACAGATGTACCAATTACCTTCAAGGTCGTGCCGATAGCCTTGAAGGGTCCGCGTGGAATCGTGAAAATCCACGCTCTTCTGGACGAAGGATCGTCAGTTACTCTCCTCGAGGAGAATGTCGCCCGTGCTATTGGGGCAACAGGAGATGTTGAGAATCTCAAAATTACCGGCGTGAATGGAAAATCGGACACGCTACATTCAAGACGTGTTGCAATGACTATTGTGAGCAAGGACAAGGAATTTGACGTCCACGCTCGAACAATGCGAGTAATGAACTTGCCGCATCAGAATGCAAGGAACGCGTTGACAAGCAGAAGTGGAGTCAAACCGCAGATGCTAATCGGTCTTGACTACGCCACCCTAATGGTGTCAACCGGCCCTCCGGTGTTACATTCTGATGGGCAGTTGACAGTTGAGACTGCCTTGGGTTCGGTTACCTATGGAGGTACCGTGCACCCTAAATTCAATCCCGACACCGTTGAACGGAGCCGCGCTGCGGATGCGCGCGCGGCGGAGCTGCCGAACAGCTCACCAGAAGAAAGAAGCCTCAATGGGGACTCCCGGGGGGTAATCACCGACGAGCGAAGCCGCGCTACGGATGTGCGCGCAATTGAGCTTCCGACAAGTTTATCCAGCCAGCGAGATTCGGATAAAAATCTTGCGGCGAACTTTGTGGGAGCAACAACAGTAAAATGGTGCCGTGCTGCAGATGTGCACGTGGCGGAGCGGCCAAGCAGCTCATCACGAGATCGAGTCGACAGGGGGCTCTTAAGAAAAGTTGCCACAGTAAACTCCATGGGAGTCGACACTGTGGCTCGAAGCCACGTTGCGGGATCACGCACGATGAGACTTCAACCAAGGACAGCCGAGTACTTGAGTGCTTGTGACGGGGGGAGCCCGAATCTCACAAGATCAGGACTAGACTCCGGCAGACCACGCTTTCGAAAGTCAACGAAAGGCGAGTGGTCAAGGAAAAGGGCGCGCAGCAAGGCGCGGCCCTCACTTATGGGTCAACACACTGAGGCCAAAACATCGATCAGAATGCCGCCGGTTGCCCATCGCGGGCTCGAAATCATAGGACCAGCGATGGTCATTACCGGTGGCGGAAAAGGGATCACTACGGGGCACATCGCCCGAACAACGAACGGCGCGGACGAGCGCCTGTCATCTGGGGAAAGATCGCGTCCTCCGAAAGAAAAGAAGAGAACTAATCAGCGTGTCCAGTAGGAAGCTTCGGTACAGGCGAGCTGCACGGGGGGAGTGTTCCGGACACGCAAAGAACGTTAGAATGGACAAATGAAAGTAATGTAAATGATATATGTAAATGTGTGAATTAATAAACGTAGCTAGGAACCCGGTATTTGTGTGACTGAGCGCTAGGCTCCCAATAAAGATAAATGATTCGCTTTCGAGCCTGGCCTCAGTAATACCGGGGGAATATAGCCAGGGATTAATCTTTATGTATGTATTTATGTATTTCATGTTTGTAAGGCCCTGAAAAGGGCCTATATTGTATTGCCTATATTGTGTATTGTATTGTCATGTTGCGCGCGTCGCGGCTGCCGACGAAATGGCCCGTACGGGCATTGAGCGCCCGTATTTACGCCACCTGCGGCCAGCGGCATGTAGCGAGTGGCGGGGGAGAACTACCCCCACCACTCCGAGGCAGCCGGCGCGGGTGGGATGGCCGACTCACGGAGCCCGACGCGCACCGCTTTATAAGGCGATTATTTTGTAGGAATAAATCAGTTGAGTTCCTAACTCTGAACAGTTCACACGTGTTTTATTCCGTTCTCCGTCCTGTTCGCCTTCCTGCACTTCGCTCTTCGCTCCGCTCTGCCTGCTGACTGCCTTCGCCTCTCTGCACCACTTGGACCGGGTGGAAAGTCCTTTTCAGGGCTATTGAGGTTGACTTGCGGTCGGCGCAGCTGTGCTCCTACCTTCCGACTTTGTCTTTGGCTCTGTCTGGGAGGGCGGCTTCCCACTTACGCCGGGAAGCTTGACTGCGGCAGACGCGGGTGACGAACCGGCGAAACTTTCATCGTGGTAACGCGTACGTTACACTTATTAGTTATTATTTTTTCTCATGCATCTCTATAATAATGTATAAATTTATGTGTATGTATATGTATGTGCATGTATGTGTATGTATACATATGTACATGCATGTATGTATATGTGTGTGTGTGTGTATGTGTGTATGTTTTCATAAGTAAATTTATTCAATATTTTTCTATGTACCCATATACCTATGTTGGTACATTTCCTAATTTTTACTTATTATTGTATCTTTTAGTTTTTATTATGTTATCTTTAATTTTAACTAAATTTACATACCTTTGTTTCACTGCTGCACTTGAATGTAATTTCTAAAATATGGAAAAGCCCGTAGGGCGTGTAAGTTAACAAATAAATAAATTAGTACGTCGATAGTTATTTGTGATAGAGCACTGGTTAAAATCCTCTAAAATGGATTGGTTTGCAGTAAAGCTGTGAATCTTTTTCGCCACTACTCCGGTCTGTCTGGTGCGGCCCTCGTTAGCTCTGCCTATGACCTGCAGCTCATTTCCTCGCTTAAAACTTTGAGAAATATAGTACTTTTTAGGATTACAAAAAGGAAAACTCTTCGAAGGTCAAATTCCTCCACAAAAATTCAATAAAAAAAATACTTGTTGCTTTTATGTCAAAATGAGAACATTTTTATATTTAATCAGGTTTTCTTTTTTTATGCATGAAATTTTATATATTTGAATGAAAATGCAACTATGATTTCATTTGACTTTTCTGGTGCAACTGGCTTCAATTAACTAAACTTAATCTTACAGCAACGTTCGTTCACTATAACGACACGTACGCATGCCAAATTAATTTTCAATAGAGGATTCGTTATGATTTTGCGTATATTTCGAATCTGCAAAATGTGTATTCAAATCAGGGAGAAGGGACGTGAAGTATAGGAAGTGACTACAATATAATCCAAGGACGAATTAATTGAGTCAATCAAAATAATTGGATTCAGTTGTTGCACCCCCCCCTTTCAACTGTATTTGGTTTAGATGGAAAATATAAATACACACTGACATTTGTTGAAGCACCTGGAACTATTTAATCTTATATGTAATGTTGGTAATTTAAAAAAAATATTTAAATGGAGTTACATATAAATACACAAATACAAAAAAAACACATGATATTTTTCCACTAATCGCTGTTAAGCTGTAAGCTTATTAAAATGTATTGAATTTTATTTCTCTGTTAAAGAATTTAAAAAATATGTAAAGTTTATATTTGAGGCACTAACTTTGTGGTTATTCATTGTAATAAAATAAATAAAACAACTTTGTTTTCACTGACCGGTTTCAAAGCAAACAAAAGACAAAGTCCATAAATATAATATATCTGGGATATACCAATTAAATTGTAATTATTGCGATTTAATCTACACTGGAAAAACTAAAATAAACTTCAATATAAGAGTAAAAGAACACTTAAGATGCTTAAATAATAATAATTTTTCCGAATTCGCAAATCATCTGATAGAAAATAATCATAAATTCAATAAAGACACTGGATTAAAAGTATTTCATATTGAAAATAAAATTTTAAAATTAGACAACTTTGAAATTAAAAAAGCGATTCATAATATGAAAAAAATAATTAATAACCAAACAAACAATATTTCTTTTAGTTCTCTCTTGTCTAGCTTCGAAAATATTGATATCAAATTACCACCCTTGTAAGGAAAAAAAGACTTGATTTGTTGGGTCCACGTGTAGTATTTAGTGAACATGATAAAAATAAAATAGGAATTGATTCATTAGTTACGTAAACCTTGACGAAGAAGCTTGTTTGCTTTGAAACCGGTGGGTGGAAAAAATAATAATAGTAAGAAAATAGTTGTTAAAAACAAAGTATTATTTATAATTACAAAAAAAATTGTATTTAAAGACTGAAGTATAAGAGGATATTTTGAATCAAATAAAACGCTAATAATTTTTGTGAGCCCTTGTAGACTCGGTTTCGATATACCACATACCAAATTACCTACCTAAATTGATGTATAAATATTATAGATTATACTGTTTATCAACATAGATGGAGAACTTCTTTTAAAAGCGATTGAAAAAATCTAGGCATTACAGGGCTGTTATAAGATGGTTGTTAACACACTTCATTATATTATATTTTCGGCTTTTTTATTCCTTTTTATGCAACAAAACATCACGTCGTTTCCGGGAGTTGGCGGAGAGAATAATTCTTTAAACGATTTGGATGTAGGTACTCAGAATATTGATGGTAAGTAATACTGGATTTTAATAATAAAGTTTCGGTACTACCTGTGGTTTGGAATTATTGCTAGAAGTTAGTATATTCAGTACTTAGGTAGTTTGAAGTTACAGGAAGAGACCGCGCATGTTCTAAAATAACCGTTGGCTAGTAAGAGCGATGACACATAAAGGTTAACAGGAGAGATTAACTAAAGTCTTAGATATGGATGAATGTAGGTAGATGATATTATTAGATATAAGATATTGATTGACTGTTGAATTATTAAGAATATCAGTATTTTTAAAACCACTATGTCGTTTTTCCCGGACCCTAAATTACTCTACAGCGTCAAAATACAACGACGAATAAAATATTTCTGATTTTTTAAATTCACTAATGAAGTATCAAAAATGTGCCTAACTATTGATTATTAAAATAGGGATTTCTAGTTAAAAGTAGGTACCTACCGGGTACTAAAAAAACTATAACAATCAATTTTATGTAGTAGTTACATGAACCAACTTATTGAATAATTTATTGCTCGAAATAGGAAGTCTTTTATTTTGTTTTACCTATAGATAATGCACGAATCAATTTTTTTTTGTATTTTATACGGCTATGATGACGTGCCCATTGACTTATATTGCATTGTAACTTTGTATTAAAAGTATTAGATAAATGACTTTACGTTTTTAACAAAAGATGTGTGTTTCTTTAATTTATTAAAAAATATCTCAATATTCGCATTTTGATAACGCCATGATATAATTTTAAAAGTCTTTTTAACTCGGTAAGATGTTTCATAAAAATATGTTCAAGTATATGGGTACCAACCTATTCCGTTTCGTTTCAGAAATTTTAAAAAAAATGCTTTTCAGTCACGTAAAAGGATTTCAAGATTTGTCTCTAATAGATACAAAAAAATACCATTAGTTTAATATAAATATAACCACGAACTTAATATGCATGCTATTATCGATCTCAAAACTCTGATTAAAACCATAAGATTTTAATCCGGTTCAAAGCCAATCATCGTATTTCAACAATCACATTTCGGAGAAAAACTCACGCCACACAAAGTTTTTCCTTAATTTATCCTTTTGTTCATAAAGTATATCACTTAACACATCGCTTTTAATTCAATATATCCCTTCTCGGTCCCAAACTTTGTCGATAAAACTGGCTAAAGCGTTTAATTTCCTCGCAAAACATAAACAAACTCCTGCCATCTTGCGCACACTTGGCCGCCATCTTGTTGTCGGAAAATGACAAATAAACGCGGGAATCGACAAGTGACAAACGATAACCGGCGACCGAGAGTAACGGCGGGTGCAGACTCGTGGACGTGGAAGGAGAGGCTGAGACAAATAAACAGACGCCGGTCACGTGGTGGATCCATCGGGTTATATTTAAATTAACCCATACTGTGTTCTATGTGATGGCGGACAACATGCGATGGAACATGCGAGCAGATACAGGCGTATGGCTTCGCGGGGCCACCATGCGGTCTCTGGATAATGAACAGTCTTGACCAAAAAAAAACAATTATTTTATTACTCCCAGCATTCAATTGGTGATGTTCAAAGCACCTATTATGAAGCTTATTTGTGTGAAACATTTTGGCAATCACGTATGTAAGTACTCAGTTACCTATTTACATTAATTTTCAACAAACTGATGCCTGTATGTACATTTAACGCAGTTCATTTTAAATATATATAGGCAACTACATAATACGTATAAAAATAGAAGAAAATAAGACAGTGTTTAGACAGAAACTATGTACCTAATGGCAATTTGTTTGTTTAGATTTGAAATAATGTAGCATTTTAAGGAAATAGGTAGGTAGATTAAATAAAGAATTTCAGTTGAAATTATAAAGAACCCAACTAAGAAAAAAAAGCATTTACCCAATTATTTTTAAATTCCTAGGTCAATATTTAAAAATGCGGTGATATATTATTATATATATAATATGATGAAGAATTTCAACAGCTCATTCTGTCTATAGCTGCAAACGTCACAAGACGTGTTGAGATATTTATTTTACAGCGTCCTTTAGCAGATTTTCGCAATCAAACAATCAAAAATCAGTCACATGTTTCATTTCCACACACCGATGGTCGCCCTAAGAATGGAACCGAGAATAAACCGATGCACGTTCTTGCGTTGTGATTATTAATAACCAACCACATACGAAGTCGGTTTTGATGAGGACAGGACAGAGGACTATCGACGTCACCAAGTCCCTAAATAAAAGCTCATTTGAGCCCAGAAATGGCGGATAAGGATAATGCGAGATGCCGGAGATCTGACGGTCGAGTAATATGAATGAATCACTGAAAACAGCACAGAAGATAAACACTTATCAAATTAAAGCCGATAAAAAGTTCAAATTTAGAAAAGTTTGAATATGTTTAGTAACTGGTCTCCTGATCTAAAATTCTAGATTACGCATTTATTACTTCACATTCGAAATTAATATATATCAGACAATCGCTCCCCTGGATTCGTATGTTACTAGCATGAAACACGGCATCATAGGCATACAAAAGACAATTTACAATTAAATCACCCATTTTGCTCCCATTCAACTTTCGGTTCTTTCATACAGTTATCGATGTATATGTATCGATGTTGTACGTTGAACAGTCGTGGTGATATCACACATCCCTTTTTGACTCCCTATAACAAAGAATTCGTGCGTGTCTACGTCTACAACTCTTACAAGTGATTTTAAATATCTGGATGTGTTGAGGCATCCGTTAAAATAATTAATACCTAGATATTATTACCATGCGTAATATGGTGGAATGTCTAATAGTCTTCAATGTGTTTAGCACATTTTTCTTTTATGACGTGTTTTTGTTGACCACATTCTGATACGCTTCGACGAAAAAACACAACTGGCTCTACTCATGACAATAATTATTTTTATGGAGTTGATTTACTGTCTATGGTTTGTCTCACATTAAATGTTTAGTTAATTTGACCTCGGATACATTTTATTAAAATAAAAAAATAAAAACTCAAAAACAATATACAATTTTAAAAAGACGGCATAATTTTAGATAATATTCTCAATAAGTTTTTGGCGAAAACTATTTTTTTTTTCTGGGCGATTTCGATTTATGTACTAGTATTTTTTATGTGTGTTTGTGTCCTTTTTAACTTGTACTTTTTACTCCTATTTGGTAACCAAAGTCTCGATCTTAAATATCATCATCATCATAATCATTCCCTTTCCGCACTTAGTGGTGCATAGGGCACTGCATAGGTACTCCAATTGCAGCGTATTTTGATATTGTTTGTAATATGAAGGTAAGATGATGCCTTATGCTTCAGGTACCAGTTCAGGAACTATGAAATATTGTTGTGTAAAAACATCCCTTTAAATAAATAAAACGTATCAACCATGTCGGCAATCGAACCCGAGACCTCTTACATTGTAGGCAAACGAGCTGACCATTAGAAAGTAAATAGGTACTTTGGTACTTATATAATTTATTATAATCTATAGAAATATTGCATATTTTGACAAGAAAATTGAAGCATATACCTAGTTCAAAACAAATCAGCTTACATCGAATTCAAAATACCAATATTTTTTTTTTTAAAGGAAGACTAGTGAGATAAAGGCAGATTCCTTTTTAATAAAGAAAATGTACTTTTTTTATAATCTATTGAATTTGTTTTTAGATTTGATATAATAAAATAAGACATTTAGACTATTGGCATTGTGTTTTTTTACTTCACTATTGAATAGCCTCATTGTGACACTTAAAGCATAAGACTGATCTTTGACATTTATATGATATATCATCAACATAGATTTTGATAATAAAATAATGGCTTAAGTGTGGTAGAAAGATAATAATATAATATGTAGATTTTTTTTTTTTATGAGGGGGCATGCAAATATTGCCCCACTCAAACGCAAACAATATGATACGAAATTTGAATGGTGTAAGTTGCTAAACTTGCAGTTTCTAGATTCCAGATTCGTGTTTATTTTGTTGAGAAGAAAATCTATTAAAAACACACGACACACGGAGAAATATGTTTCATTCACACTTTAATATTTGGCTCAATGTCATATCCGCTGTAGACACGCGACATTATGAAGATACAATTACCTAATTTTTAAAATATAAAACAAAAATATATACTTTCCTCGATAAAATAACAATTCTACGTGAGAACGGCCCAATTTTATTTTTTTTTGATAATTTGTGCCACAACGTAATAAGTATAAAATTTGGTACGTAGATAAGTTACATGCATGATTTTTTTTTTGAAGTCATTATATAGCCTTTTCAAGATCAAATATAAAAGAAAGTCAATGCCTTACGCCAATGTTCCATGATCACGACCAAATATTATTTAACAAATTTTGCCGGCGCGGCGCAATGACGTTATCCTTTAAGTTATTATCGCCAATTTATTATTTTATATCCCGGAATGAGTTGTTTAACGTAAATGTAAACAGAAAATCATTTGTATTAAATAGTCATGACGTAAAAGTTCTGCTTTTTAGTTAATTATTTTTTACTTACCCAGCATCCCGAGGGCCAGTACATCCGATGCCTTATCCATTTTCTGATTGGCGAGTCATGCCTTTGTTTGTTCATGAGCTCCAAACTGAAATAAAAAATTTTAAAAAATATTTTATAAAACCGAGAGAGATAAATAAAGTTTTGCTACTGTCTATTGTGTTCAGCGGAGTTCAGTGTTTTTTTTGTTGTATTTATTTGTTAGTGGATTTGTATTTTTTATTAAACTAAGCCAAAAAAAAATTTCATTTTGAATGTATCATATTATCAGCGCTATGATTTTTTAATGTTTTGTAGCGTGTGATGTTTTAGGTTCTCTTCCGCTTCTTTTCAGTTAGTTTTGCCGATTGGTCTTTTTTTTAAAATTAAGGAGTTGCATTTTTTTTCCTTGCTTATTATGTACAAGGCTTGTATGAACTGCAAAATGATCGTTCCATCTAATTTGTTTACTATAGTGTGAGGATCTGGTGGTGGAAACTCCTACAGGAGAAGCCGGACTATTGACAGGCATAAGCAGATCTTCCGTTCCACTTTGAGAGCGTTCGGCATTTTGTGTCCTATTTTTATTTATTTCAACAATCACCTTTACTATTTTTACCATGAATGATATGAGCTCATGCGATTGGTCAGTTGATGATAAGTAAACCGAAAATCTTCCACAACTTTCTGAACATTGGTTGATTAAAATTAACTAGTAACGTCGTTCAAAGTAGCTATTATTTAAATATTTTTATATATTTTTTCTGGTACCTACATTTTCAAGAAACTTTGCATTATAATTTAATACTCTAATTTTTACCGCGCGTAAGAAAACATTTTTGTACCCAATTTCCCGTAGGGCTGAATTTCCTTATTGCAATATGGACAAGAGTAACAATGACAGATGCTCTCATGGGCCCTTCATAATTCATACAAAGTTTCAAATTTACAGTGAAAGGGACTGTAAAAACATGTCATATTAATGAATAGAAATCGTGAATCAAGGCTCGTAGGTCCGATTTAATCAGTCGAAGACGACAGCTTATTTTAGTCCTGTTGTAGGGCTCTCGCATGTTACAGTCGGCGATAGCTGACTGTTATTGTTTTAAATTACACATTCTTCACTATTTCATTTTGATCGTGCACTCATCGGTCTTATGCGTAGATATTAAATATATCTGTAAATTTTGTGTAGTTTTGATTGCATTATTCTGTGTGACAGATTCTTCTTCATTACATCTTTTTTTTTCGGAATCGGCCGAATTTCTTAGCATGTAACAGTCATCATAAAGGCTATGACTTTATAAATCAGACATAATATTACGCAGGTTTTTTGGCTTCCCCAACTTATTCATATAATTTATTTCTCCATTTATATTTGGAACTATTAATGAATACCTGTTCAATAAATACGGATTTGTTGAGTGCGTATTAAAATATTAAATAATATTAACAACTTTTTTTAGTATTAGTCGGTTGGAAGAAATTGCTATTTGCCATTGTACCAATTTAACTGCACAAAAATCAAATATATATGTAAAATGTAATGAAGATAGTTCCGTTATTACCACATTTTAATCAATAATAATTTTCCTTTCCTGGGCTCGTTTTATTTTTTATTTTCGTTACAAAATGATATGGTTACATTAAATCATTTTAATATCAGTAATAAAGACATAATATTTTTAATAATAAAATCTCTTTTTACATACATGTTTTGAATGAGTAACCGAATGTTAAAATTGTTAATCGTACAAAAATTGCACACCATGATAAGTTTACCTCATTAAAATATCGTCAAACCTTGAACAAGTGAGCTTATTTTATGTACCTACGTATAACTTTTTACTATTAACTGATAACAGGTTTATACTTAAGGATATCTATCATTTCTATTTTCCCTTTTCTTTCCTTATTATAATATATTTTTGAAAATCTATCAATATCCTACCAAAATATTTATATTGATGTAACAACGCTAATGCTCGTCAGTCTCAAAATATGTTACCTATTTATTTATTTTGGTAGATAGCTTATTATACATATTGTTAAAATAAGATATAGTTCTCGTAAAAAATAAGGAAATGTATGAAATAAATGTCTGCATAATACCTACCTCGAAATGCGCAAGATCTCCGCGAGTTAAGGCCTCCATTGACAAAACAATTCACTAAACCTTTATGAAAATACTAAATAATAACCGATGTATTATTTATTTCCACAGAACTATGAATTGACACTTATATTTAGCATCACTTGTTACAAAATTTCGACAAGAAATTCGATAATATGTACATTTTTATAGAGAAATACAACAGGAAGGGTGATACACCGATTGACCGCGACTAAACCTCCCTCTGACGGAGTTTTCCGAATGAAGCCGAAATTTTCCGAGTGGTGGCCATTTTGGGAGGGTGCGCAGCCTTAAAAACGGGTATGTCTCGTGACATTGCACTAAATTCAAAATTGAAATAAGTTATTTTTATGCCAGGCATTTTAATTTCCAGCAGCTACATAATTTCTTACTTAACCAAAAAATATAATTTAAACCAGCATAAAAAAAATAAAAAATATATGTATTGTAAGTATAAATGAGTGTTAAGAAGACCTTATAAGTGTTTGTTTTTCGGTTAGTTACTTACCTAGCCTTGAAGTAAGCTATGTCCATTATTTGTCTATCTCGTGATGTAGTGGTTAGCGCGTTTAACTACCAGGTTCCAGGTTCGATTCCTGTGAAGGTCGAAATTAAATATTACGGGAGCGGAGGGTAATACCGTACAAGGGTTAATTCCGTACAGCAGTTTTAAGTTGGGAGTAAGCAAGTTACATATGTTTGAATTTTTCAAACTAATTCGATTATTGTAGTCTCATACCCTCGCAACGTATTACATCAGTCAGCGGAGCGCTAGCGGGGCCATCAGATGTGATGTGATTTCACACGCTTTGATGTGTTTTCATTTTCGCTATTACAACATTTTAACATCAGAAAATAAACCGTGAGTACATATCTTTACGAAATTAGGTAGTGAAGGTATTGAATTTAATTTTGTAAGTGTGTATATTTAATATATGTTATCAGCGATGTGTGGCGTATGTTTTTGTAACTAAAGGACGTTGAAGATCAATATACGTTTTCGGTTAATTCCGGACACTGTATGGTATTAACCACCATAGCTATTTATATTATAGCAAGCTAACGGCACTTGACCTCTTTTTATCAAAGTTTAACTCAAAATTTTTAAAATGGAGAAAGAGCATAACGTTTAGATATGAAAATTACGAACGGGTTTTGGTCCCGTGTCTAGTGTTGCAGACTCACGGATCAGAGGTCCAAGGTTTAAACCCCTCTCTACCCCAACTTGATTCCTATTTTCTAATAGTGAGTTATTTACAATTTGTTAAAATATTTGGGTAAATAATAAAAACGAGAATATTCCTTTTTTTTTAAATAAATAAAATAGTAAAAATGTGAGTAATATGCGAAGAATTTAGTAAGAACAAAAAATTATGGCACAAATGTATCAATCGGAAAGGAAGTGGTGAAACTTCTACGAATAATTATTTATGGGAATTTTGCAAATGAATGTTCCTATATAAAAACCATAATGAAGGTTTAATTGATAAAGTCATTTTATCATTTGTAACGATACAAGAATGTACGAAATAAGACGAACGATCTACGGAATAACATGCAAAAGTCGGGTAACTTCGTACTTCTTAATTTTCTAATTCTTTGTTTTTGAGGGTTCCGTGTAGTCACTTATACATAACCTTTAGTCATATTAAACTGAACACAATTAAGGGTAAATTCATGCATTAAAATAAGCCTTGTACCTAATAGACTCCAAGAAAATTACTGAAAAGTTAGGTGTTCGGCATTACCCTCCACTCTCCTAATTAAAAGGATGTTTTGAACTTGAAACGTTACATGCGGAGTAGTTTTAGAAATACAAAACTTTAAATACCAATTTATTTTTTTAAATTTTGTCTTAGTTTTATTGTCTATTAACAAATAAAAAAACCACAGAACTTCCTCATTAATAACCGAAATCAAAGATTATCACTGTCTTTTGCTAAAAATATTCAAAAATTAAAAATACACATTTTATTTTTTTATTTTTTTGTTTATTTTTCCGTACATATATTTGCACAAAATTTTAATTGCAAAAATACATCTTAAAATTAAGGTATAACATAAATTGGAAAAAATGCCCACAAAGACTTCAGCCTCTGAGCATGGGCCATTATTTTTTTCATTATTATTAATAAGTTTAGAGTATATGGTATGACATGACCATGAAAAGAAAAGAAAAACAAAATGAACATATATGCTGATATTACAAAAACAGGATTTATTTGCCGTATGCATATACATGCCTACATACGTAGGTACCCTTCACTCATGTCTTTTCTGAGAAATGGTAGCCTGGACAAAAAAAAACACTGAACACAATATATTTTGGCAAAAGCTTTTTTAAGTATCTATGTACTTGTTGTTCGATAGAATTAAAATATTTAGTGTAAAATGAATGTTTTCTACTAAAAAACAATGTTTTTCTAGTATTTATTTATTTAAACACATTATATACATATACAGTTTACATACATATGCATAAGGGCAGGCATATTGCCTTAAGGCAGTTTTTTCCTACCTACCCAAATCGTTCAATTTGAGA
This sequence comes from Micrasema longulum, assembly GCF_059751315.1. Taxonomy (NCBI): domain Eukaryota; kingdom Metazoa; phylum Arthropoda; class Insecta; order Trichoptera; family Brachycentridae; genus Micrasema; species Micrasema longulum. Next base: position 303,304 of record NW_028279142.1, read on the forward strand.
AAATCATATTATAATAATAAAAATTGACTAAATATCTACACTATACTATGAAGACAGAAAGGGGTAAAGAGGAAGGAAAGGGGGAGAATAAAGTAAAAACTCAAATATTCAGGATATGACATTTCATACGTGATTTGAATATAAAGAAGGGGGCTGACATTAGTGGGTAGATTATTTCATAATCGAGCAGCTACTATTGTGAAAGAGGAGGCAAAAAAAGTTGTACATAATTTTAAGATTGCGAAATTATTCGTTGAGCAATCAATTTGCCATAAGCAGTCATGTCGCCGCCAAATAGTTAAATCAGTCACTGAACTGAGACTTCATTAAATGTCGGCATTAAACTGAATGGCTAGGCCGTTCGTTGAATGAACGTTAAACGAAAACGTTGAACGTCGCTTATTATCACCACAATAATTGATTTGTTGTGAAGTTGGGTAAGGTTAGGAATGTTAGGATAGGTTGGGTCAGGTTTAATAATAAAAAATAAATAGATTTACTTTATTTCAACCCTTATTGAACTTAATAATGAATCCTTAACTTAACATACTAAGGTAAAAACGATTTTTTATTATTATTAAACTTAGTCCAATCAACCCAACCCGGTGGCTTTTCGTTCGGCCGTTTCCAGCCGTTCAGCGTTTTCAGAGCAGCCAACACATTTAACGTTGAGTTATCTGAATTAATTCAACGAACGGCCTAGCCATTCAGGTAAATGTCGGCATTTGATGAACAAACAGCCTAGCCGCTCAATTGAGTGGCTAATATAACTATTTGGCTGCGACATATACTTATCTAAGAGGGAATTTGGTACGTAAGAATTTTGATGAATAGGTATTTGAACATTACCTTTACGTCACTCTCTTGCAGATGCCTCCCCGATTCAGTGCGAAAAAGACAACTGCACGACTGACGGATTTTAAGAAATAAAATCGAAGTTTTGCTGTCCCGTTTTCCGCACCTCAAAACTGAACCGATTTATATATTTAAAAAAAAAGAATATTAGAATAAAATTTTCTACATCGGTATATTTTCCGTTTTTTAAAATTATTTATTATATTTCTATACCGTATGTCTAAAGACGGTAGATAAAACTGGGCACTTTTTTGTGTTTTTGGATGCTCCTAGCTCTCATAAGAAATAATTTATAAACAAAAAAAAACAGTAGAAACACGCCAATGGTAAATATTTATAGTCATTGCTCTAGTGCCATAATACAGGGAGAAAATACGGGACTACGTTTGTATGAAGAAAAGTGACTGCGTTTCTTCTTAACTTTGTAATTTCTTCGGGATGCTCTAAGCGTCATTTTCGGCAGAAAAATGCGTGGGAGCGTCACGCACACGCAGAGCAATTGGCTATTGTAATCCTAAGTAGATAGCCTGCTCACCTATCTCTAGGGCAATGTCTTGGTCTATTTTCCTGTCCACCAAATTTCAGTTCACACGAGAACAATAGGTCCGATTCTGGGACAGGACAATATTGTACTGTCCTCGTGTGAACCGTACTTAAAATATATGGTTTGTTATACCACATTCGGGATACCTAGTTCTTCATACTAAATGCATTTATTTATTAATGCCAAAAATCAAAAACACATTTTCACTAACCGGGTTATAGTCCCGCTGTAATGTCATGGATTCCGGACCAAAGGTCTAAGGTCCAAACCCTGCTCTGAACTTGTTTTTCATTTTAGAGCGCGGTTATTTATGGCTGGTCGAAAATAACCCCGAAGTTGAAATATTTGTTTACTTATAATGTTGCCTTATGGCGAGTGTATCACATGAACGGAAACGATGTATATTTTGTACAAAAAAACGACCGTTTTCTATTTATTATTTCATATGTTGTAGTTAAAATATAAATTAGATAACTAATAAAATTTACCAAAAAAAATGACCAAAAATCATGTTTTGGTATTTTTGGTAAAAGGCCCTAATCAACACCGAAGGATCTAGTAGGTATTGCCCTAATAGAGGGGGGGAAATCCATAGGTAGGTGAACAGAAACAAGAGAGCATAATATTATTTTTTGTATTATTAGTCTTTGCACTTTGCTTTCATAAATAAATATGTTATTATCGTCTATGGTTATTTACTATTTTTGACGTTCCAAATGTCAACATTTTTTCCAAGGTGATGTGGGTTAAAATTTAAATTACTATGCTTTGTAGAACTAAAAAGTTTCAAGCGTTTTAAGTTACAAGTTAATCAATGTTTGAGTAATAAAATAATGCCTTTCACTTCTATTCATGTTTCTATCCGGAACATTTTTAGGATGGGTCAAAATGTTATTACTTAATTTAAAAACAATGAGTCATCGCAATAATATTTTTTCAAATCGAAGACAGTGGGAAAATCTGAAGAATATATCTAAATTGTCGTGTTTCGATGGTGATGATCATTTGATTAACTTTGTTCTCCTCACATATAATATTCTATCACAAAAACTTCTCGAAGACCATCCATATCTTTACAAGCTATGCCCCAAACCAGCATTATCCTGGATATACCGATTTCAACTCATTCTATCAGAAGTTAGGTTTACCAAACCAGACATAATTTGTTTCCAAGAAGTTCAATTTACACACCTCGAGGAAATTAAATTGTCACTAAAAAAATTAGGCTACGAAACAATTTATAAACAGCGAACTGGAGGGAAACCAGATGGGTGCGCTATTTGCTTTCGAGTAAATGTTTTCTCTCTTATAGAATACAACAGTGTAGAATACTTCCAGCCAAAGGAAGCAATACTGAAGTATGATAATGTCGGATTGATGGTGAGATTAATTTGTAAAGCACAACCAGATGTGGTGTTAGTAGTTTGCACTACACATTTACTTTTCAATCTGAAGCGAACTGATGCCAAACTTGGACAGATACAAGTATTACTAGCTGAGCTGGACAAATTTTCTTTTAGCAAAGAAAAGGGCCATCATTTACCAATATTACTTACAGGTGATTTCAACTCCAAGCCGCAAAGCCCAGTAACTAGGCTTATTACTGCTGGTAAGATAAAAGAGCCGGATCTTTTTAATCCGTTGAAAAATATTGCAATTACCCATCGTTGCCAACATTTGGATGTTTATTTGGAACGAAGTTTGAAGTCATCTAGATGTAAACAAACTTACTTGGATCATTCAGAAAGAAAAAAACAGGATAATAACAAAATTGACAAACAGTATTTCGCTGAGGAATATGCTCATCTTTTTAAAAAGAAGACTTTGAAACATGGTTTTACTTTTAAATCTGTTTATGATATCTGCAAACCAAATGGAAGTTCTGAAGCTACAGTATACCAAAATGGTTGGACGGTGGTGGATTATATTTTCTATTCTTCCAATAACGAGACTGGCAAATTGAAACTCCGGGAGAGATATTATATTCCGACAGTTAGGGAGTGTAAAAAAGTTAAATCTTTGCCTAATTTTAAGTATGGATCTGATCATTTTAGCTTAGCTGCAAAATTTTCTTTAGTTTATGGGAAGGGGCGGAAAAATAATAATTTAAGCTGAATAATCCTACCTAGTGTCATAATACAAAGTGATACGTTCGCCGTATTTCCTTGGATTGTTTAATCCTGGGAAGAATTTCTACAAAATCTACAACCGAGTTTTCTAGACATACTATCTTACCCCTTCCATGTGCTACTAAGATCATGCAGATGGCCATAGAAAAGGATCATTAAGTTTTGTCACTCACTCGTTTAATTTGAAATCAGTATACGTAATTCTTTATTTTTATTTCCATCCGGGGTCACAATATCATGACGTAACAATGAGCTGTACAACATCAATAAAGCTCCCAAGCTCTCTGAACACATTAGACTAAACAGGCTGAGATGGGCCGGACGTGTGCAGAGAATGTTATCATCACAGGTGCCAAAAAAAGCTTAGATAAACATTTAGGAGGCAGAAGAAAGGCCGGTAGACCAACTACTAGACTAACTGGAGGGTTGCAGCGGGTGACAGGAGTTGGAGTCGAAAGTTGATAAAGGCTAAGGCTCGATGTGGGCTGCAGCACCATTGAAGTGACCACAAACATAAATGGACATTTATATATTGTATTGTGTAACATTTGATTTGTAAATAACTTGTGTTGAGCTTTCCTAAATAAAATAAAATAAACTGAGAACTGAAATTTATTGAAGTTTAGTAATATAACATTTAATTCTTAAATTTTTTTACCAACATATTTTTTCAGTGACATTTTGCAGTAATCTGAGTATTGACCCAGATAGACGGGAAAATCTTTACTGCGTACAAATTTTAGTTTTAGTAAAAGAAAATTAAAATGTTGAAAGCGTAAAAATGTATATTAATATTAACAAAGTAAATAACTACAAAAAAAAAAACCAAAAAAAGATGCAAAAAAAAAACCACAAATTAGCTTTATTTCCTCAAAGGTTTTTCAATGTATTATTTTTATTTAGAAATAAAAGTATTTTTATACAGCCCCATTTAGAATAGGTTCAAATTCATCTCAAAGGTCCCGCTATTATTATTAATCTCCCATAGTAAAGTTTTTCTTACTATGTATTTTAATTTATTTAAATGTTTTAGAATATTTATGTATATTATGTCATCTTTATATGCTAACTAGTTATATGTAGGAGTATTTATTTGAATGTACCAAATGCTTTATTTTATTTATGTACCATACTTGTAAAAGCCCTCTGAGCGTCTATGTGAATGAAATAAATAGAATATTATATTACACATAAAAAAGTGTAAATAACATATTTATTATTATTGGTTTATAATGTGGTTTACTGCAATATTGCATTGTTCATGGACTGGCACCCAAAGTGTAAGACTGATCACCTTACCTTCATGTAACTCAGTTAATCCAGATATGCTGCATTTAGTGTACTAATCTGGTGCTGTGTACACCATCAGCTGCAGAAAGGAGTATGATGATAATGATCTTTATTATATAGGGATTATCAAAGCTGAATAAATTGAAATAATCTTATTTTCTTGTTGGTATTGAATAATATAACATTATTATCTGTAGATAACAAATAATTTTTTTATTAGTTTAGTTATGTGTTAAATGAACAAACAGTATAATAAAGTAGTATCTTACTGTGGTGCCACTAGTTAAAATCTGTAATTGGCATATTTGTTTTTTCTAAATATATCATATCGCACCTTTAAAAACAAACCGTAACTAAATGAAATTTTTCGAGAATTCTGTATAAAATGTTCTATTAAAAAACAACTTTTCTGAATTTGATGTTATAGTGTAAATAAATATCCATCATTGTAATTATTTTTTTATATTTAAATCTTAAAGTAGGGCACACATATCATACATATTGTTATGTGTGTTCTAATAATAACATTGAAAATATATTTAATTTATAAATTGTTTATCACATATGTCTTGACCATTATTTTAAATTTTGATATGTTTTTTTCTACGTAAATATTTTTTTCCATTTCGTAATACTTTTTAATTGCTTTAAATAAAATTGAATTTTGTGACTTTGCCTTTTTCCTAAATGGAAGTCTAATTTTGTTCTTTTCTCTAGTATTGTGATCGTGTTCATGCTGGTTCCGATCAATTTTTTTCCAAAATTCTGTTTTTTTATTAGAGTTTATAATTTTATGAACAAATATCATTGTACTGTAAAATATTCTTTGTTTATATGTTAATAATTTCATTTCATTTACCATCGACTTTACCCTCGTATATCTGTTTTTTTTCAAAATGATTCTAACGGCTTTATTTTGTAATACAGTTAGTTTATCTATGTTTTCTTTGTTTGATAAAAATAAAATGCTACTACAGTAGTTAACGTGTGGTTCAATAATTGCTCAATAATTGTGACCTCAAAAAATGGCTCAAAGCACCATGGTCTTTAATTCTATTGCGAAAAAGCCTTGCATTTTAAAAATAAATTTGATATTTTCTTTTACTAACAGTTAGTCTTTAAAGGTGCGATATGATAATTGTTATCCAAATAAAGAGTAAAAAATAAACATTAAAAATAAGCAACCATTTTTAAAATATATTTATTTTTCATAACCTAATCTATCTAAAAGGAAACAGTGTAATAGTATTGATATTTGGTATTTACTTAAAAATTTGTAATTAATAAAAACAAAGTATTACTTCAAGATAAGTCAATTAAACAATAAAATAAAGTTTAAATAATAAAGGTACTTAGATAACACATCAAAAACAATGTACCCGGTGTTAAATTATTTGTTCTTATAATTGAACGTAGTTATGTAGGAATCAGCCAGCCGTAGAAAAGTAAAACTGAGATAATAGCACTTTTGTGAAAAGAGTGAATGATCAAATCTCCTTAACAGTTTGAATGTTTTTACTTTGACGAATAATAAATAATGCATACATTCGTTTTTTTCAATACAAACAATAATTAAATTACGCAGGTATTCGACCAGTTTAAACGATTTTTAAAATCTGATTGACCAAACAACCTAAGATGTGCATTTTGCAGAAAACAGCCAGCCATAAATAAAACTCTTGATATTTGTTGAGCCATTATGTATTAAACATATTTTTGTATCTTTATATTAGGGTACATAATTGTAAATAATCACTTAATTAATTTGTTACAATAGTAATGTAATATTTAACTACGAGTTTAAGGAATTTTGGTGATTTTGAAAACAGAAAGATCTAATATTGAATGATACCTCATTCAAACTTTAAATGTATGAGGTGACATTCTGTATTAAAACACGTTTTTTTTACTATATATATTTATATTTATAAAATCAGCCTCGTGGTGTAATGGTCAGTGCGTTTGCCTACCATGCGAGAGGTTTCATGTTTGATTCCCGACACGGTTAATGTGAAAATATTTATTTAAAAAGGTGTTTTCACACCAGAATATTTCATAGTACCTGGACTGGTACCTGAAGCGTAAGACTGATAATCTTACCTTCAAATAACAAAAATGATCAAGAAACGCTGCGATTGGTGTACAAATGTAGCGCCCTATGCACCATTAGGTGCGGAAAGGGAATGATTATGACGATTTTTATATTATTGAATTTATAAAATCAAAATACTTGTGCAAATCATGTAAATTTATTTGAGAGAACTAGATTTCTGGAGGCTTTAATCTTCCCATCAGCATCCATACCGTAAATTTTTCTAGTGCTGTAGGTGTTCTCTGCAAACTGAGGAATGCTGTTTTTGTGATCAACATTATTTTCAGAAGGTGATTATTACAGTTTTTTTTGTATGAAAGCGGCCTGGCTGTTCTCAGCAGAACATAGCATAACTTTACAGCATCCGATAACTCCAATATCTATTTTTTTTTTAAATTGTGGACAGACTGCTTTCTGTATAACTGCGTTCAATTATCTCTCATGATTTTGTAGATAAAAAATGTCAAGAAATTATATAAACAGAATCAAAAGCTATTGATGACAATAAAATAAACAAAATATGTCCATATAGTCAATATATAGTACATACTACAAAAATAAATCAGTCAGGTTTTAAGAATGAATGTATTAAAGTAGGAAATACATATAAATCTAAACAAGTGAATTAAAATAATAAATTAACAACAATTGATTAAATAAAAAAGATCAAAGCCTTGTTTATTTTTTTCATAAAATTTTTGATTTTAAAAACATTTTGTATTCTATTAAAAATTCGATATAAATAATGATTTCTTACATGATGTAAAAATAAGAGCATTTGATTGTACTACCAAAGTTTCTCAAAAATGTATGAAAAAAAAAAAAGCAAACTACTTTAAAACGTCACAGGTTCAGGAGAACAACAAACAATAAATTATAGTGTTATGTCTTGTGATAGATTTCTAGGATAGGTTCTCCTTTTAAATGTCAGGGAAACTCACTGAATTGAACTCACGACGTCACGGGTGGTGTAATTAAAAATTTACAAAACTTTAAAAAATCATTGCGATGATAATATGATACGTATAAATAAAAATTTGCCTTAAATTTTGCAAAATTTAAAAACCACTGAACATCTAAAAAAATTTGGTATATTTTATTTACAGAATTTATTTAAAGTTCATTGTAACAAACACTGTCAGCTTTCAAATTGAGAGTAAATTGATAAACTTATTATCTTACAATATATTGATAGTGGGATGGCAAAAGGGTAATTATCGATTTATTATCTATCATTTTCTAAACCGTACCGGACAAGCAAATAATTATTTCCGTCACATAGCTTAAAGTGTGTAAAAAAAACATTTTGAAAAAAGCTCTGGAGAGATGTTATATCTTTTAGTCATATGAAAGAGCATCAGATTATAGCATGATTTATGTGAAAATGTCTGTTAAAGGTGACAGATATACCTACACTTTTGCCATCACACTGCTAATTATGTTTATTAAATTAAATTAGCTTTTTTTTTTAAATATATATTTAGAACTTGCTTAAAATATCATTAAAAAGGACAGAAATTTGCTCCAAAACAAACAAGCCAACTATCAAAACTAAAAAAACAAACATTTCTAAGTTATGGCGAATATTAACATACGCATAAAAAATAAAGACATACTTAGAGATACCAGTAATCAATAAAATATATATTTTATGAATGGTTAGAATGTTTACAGACATATGGGAGGCAATGCTACATCAATTCCTAAGTTGGGTACCTAAAGTTTGTTAAATTAGTCAATTTCTCAATTAAAATTTGGTTGTGCATAAAAATATTTATAATTTTGATATGTGTAAATCATCTCTTCAGTTTAGTTTTATTTTGTTGATCTTCGAGTACTTTCACCTAAGCAGGCCTCTTCAAGAATGGCAAATATTTTGGAATTACTTGTGTGTAAAATGTTGTCAACAAATTACTAATCTTGCCTGCTTAAGAAAAGCGCTTGACGGTCAATGATAAAATAACCAAGAAAGTAATTAAGTACGGAGTTTTATCAAAAATAAATATCATTTATATGAAAATATTTTTTTTTAAAACACTGCAAAACTTTAGAACTTAAAATTAATTATTGTCAAAAAGAACATTGAGATTTCAACACACGGCATGGTGAATGATTTTGTAAAAGTTAAGTAGGTATCGAACATTAACAAAACAAAGGACTAGATTTCACAACTTAACAGATATTCTGAAATATTAATATTCAGAACAAAACGAATAGATACCAACTAAGTTGGAGAGTAATTTTTTTTTAAAACCTAGATACTTACAGCAAAGTTAACAATATTATAATTAAGTAGCAAGTATTTAATTTTACTTGTACTATCATTTAAAAATAATTATTCATTACCACAAGCAACACTCTGAAGAGGATCTTGTAGGAAGAACTTGGCAGCTAAACTGAGGTGGTCTGATCCATATTGGTAATTGGGTAAGGCTCCCATACTCTCACACTCACTAGCTGTAGGAAGACGGAAACGTTGTTCAGCTCGCAGACAGCCACCGACTCCCGGGCTGAAGTAAATATAGTCTACAGTCAACCAATTATTTTGGTACGTAGTGGCTTCTACTTCTCCTGACTCCTTCTTGTGATTATAAACAGACTTAAAATTCAAATTATGTTTTACCAATTGATAATTGAACAAATGCTTGTTTTCTTTCAAGTAAGATTTCTGCGTCCATTTTCTGACATATGGACTTTCTGATTTTTCCGAATGGTACAATGCTGGAGACTTTACATCACCGGTCAAGTTTTTATTACTTCTTTGAAGATGTACATCAAGATGTTGACAAGAGTTAGTTATGGCAATGTGTTGTAAATTAGCGTAAAAGTGGGGTACATAAAATCCATTAGCAATTAGCGATGTTACAGGTTCTTTTGGTAAAGAATTTAGGTCTCCTGTCATTATAATCGGTAAGTGGTCAATGTGACTGCTGGAACCATCTTTAAGTGAAGAGAAATCGTCTATTTCTGCTAAAAACAATTGCATTTGGGCAAAACGCACATCAGTTCTATTAGGGTTATAAAGCAAATGTGTTGTGCACACCACAAACGGAGTGCAGGGAAAAGATTTAGGCAGGAGCTTGACCATAAGGCCTATATTGTCCCGGTCCAGTAAATTGACATCAGGTTGAAAAAACTCCACACTTCGATGATCTATAATATTGAACATAGATTCCTTAAAGAAAATTGCACAGCCATCAACCCGAGTACGGGTTTTCTGTTTATAAATACCTTTAAAGCCAAGAAGGTTCAACTCGTTTCGTATATCTTCTAAATGTAAATTTTGGACTTCTTGTAAACAGATAATATCTGGATTCATAAACGTAATTTCATTCATAATTCTATTAAAACGATAATTCCATTCGAGTGTTTCGGATTTACAATATCTATAAAGATAGTCATGTTGTATTAACAGAATTTGAGCTAAAATGTTATAATTCATCACAACAAAGGGAAAGCCAATTCTAGTCTCTGTCGGAGTTTTGTTAACATTTTCCCAATAACGCATGTCAAAAGCAAATTTCTTCAAGCGTTCCGGGCTGTTGGGCGGGCTTTGTTTTTTGGCTAGAGTAAAGTCATTCATGGCAGATTCCTTAGTAACCGAATAGCGTGTGATGGTAGGTGACGCTTGTAGAGGTGAAATGTTAGACTGAGGGCTGCTACAGAGTGTAAATTGCGTTCTCGGGTTTTCATCTGAATGATCACTATTTCCACTACATTGAAGATCATTCATCGAAGCTCTCCTCTGCAATAGTCATTTGTAATACCCATTGGTTATGATATTTTTCACAGACTTATTGCTACTCAACATTTCAACCTAAAAATATTAAGTGAAGCATTAGTGAAGGCATAAATGAAATGAAATAAAACTTGTAAAAATAAGAAAAATTGATGTAAAAAAAGTTGACGCAAGATGCAAAATGAGAATATTACCTAATTTATTTATAACAACTAGCTCTTACAAGTTAAAAGAATAATATTCAATAACAAAAATTACTGAAAACTGAAATGAGAAAGGAACAAATTTTATTCAATCTCCGAATTTTTCCACGGATTCCCACTAAATCTGACAACTGACAATCGACAACAAAAATATAAAATAGAAATCTCTGATAAAAATTTGGAGAAAAAAAAAACAGTTCATTACAAAGATTATCTCTGAAATATAAAAAAAAACCCATACACCAAACACTATTTTATATTATATTTTTTGCATAGACCGATGTTACAAGCAAACCGCGATGATTGAGAATATAGTATCATGTTTGAAAAATTAAAGAAATATAAACAATATGAATATCACGGAAAAAATATATTGCCACACAATTTTTTTCTCGTGATGTAATGTATGATAATATAAATATAAATGTATATATCATGATATAAATTAATTAAAATATAACAACATCTCTTGGAATCCATTTTGATAATTATAATGGTTTAACTGTGGATTTTTACACATAAATCATCGATGATCAATTATGATTTACGATTATTATTTAATTATTTTCTGTAAAAAGAAATATTAGCTTTCTTAAAATTTAAACAATTATTAAAATTTTGGTGGCCATTTTCAACGAGTTGTAAATAACTCACTAATAGAAGAAAAAACAAAGTTGGGGTAGAATGGAATTTAAACATCGGACTTCTGATCTCTGATTCGTGAGTCCCAACCCAAAATACCCAACCTTAAATATAAAATTAAATTGAAAGACCGCTAATTTGATATTTTAGTTTAAATTAATCGCTTAAGTGCCCACTGCGTACCAAAAGGCATTAAAAATAATTTCGTATGAACTTAAAATGTAAAAAAACATGTTTTTTCTCTATTCATGTACATTGTTGCTTAACCATTATGATGGTTGAAGATATGATGTAACATATGAGTCTAAAATATATAAATTTGAAACATATCCTAAAATATAAAACATGTACTTTTTTTTAAATAATGAAAATATATTTTGTGACAACATGGCCAATTTTTGTAAGTATTTTTTATAAATTTAGGAAAATAAATTATAAAACAGTGCATATTTTACGATTTAAACTTTTATTCCTCATTACGTATATTTAAAAACACGTCATATTTTGCTTGATGTAACACGACGTTACAGCATCATTTTTAGAATTATTTTTCAGCAGTAATATGGTTTAAGGAATTTTTTAACAGCTGTAGGTATTTCCTGCTGGGTTGAAAACAAGTATTTTTACAGCCCTTCGCATATTATGATAGTTAGCATAATAGTTCTAATAACCCCGTTTTTTAATGTACTTTTTGTTCAAAATGTAAGTACTTACCTTGATATATATATTTTTTGCATCGTAATTTATGCGTCGTCATATATTATTATCATTATTATTATAGCCATATTATAGCTTATTAAAAAAAACACCAATCCGTGAATTGAAATAATAAATGTTTTAATTTTTATTACAATTTTGTCCTTTTAATAGTTTTCAGAACAACTTCTTTAAAAAGATAGTATTTTGAACACAATCGCAGAACAAAAATGTTGCTACACTACGGGTTGTTATTAATTATAACTTTCTCATAGTAGGCGATACGGTTGGCTTTGCCATGCACTGGTGGATTTCTTAAAGCTGGCGCATTCGCAATACTTACACAAACGCATTGTATAGTATCTGTGAATAAGCTCATGGTATGACATCGCACGGCATACGCGTAATGAAAATAATATCTGTCTCTCTCGCGCTTAGACGAGCGTATGAGCGTGACATAGACAACTATTGCTTTGTTAGTTGGTAGTTGCCAATGATATGGTAATAAAATATACACAGGATACTTCTGCGTTCGTCTAAATTTCACTGCGATTCTTAATAGTAAAAATATAATAATATGTATTCGATGTAAGATATATTTATTTATATCTTCATATTTTTTTCCATTATAAACTATAATTAATAATAAAAATAATGTGACCTCACTGGGGTTGCTCGTGCCGAGGACACTTAACAGTATACTTTTAAAAAAATATTTTTACATTTGAGAATAAACAAAAAAGACTAACTTAGTAAACGGAATTAAAACTATGGATTAAAAACACTGGTTTATAAATATATTTTTACGTTTAATCAAATCATGTAAAGGTCGACTATCTTGAGGTGGCGTTTTCGCAAAACGTACACAAAAACATTTTGAATGTACAGAATTTTGATTTTTAAAATCTTGAAATTATATTAAATGTTTTAAAAAATCTCTTTTGGATTAAAGTGAAAAAAAACAATCACTTAAGAAAACGTCATTTTTCATTTATTTTTAAACATGCATGTTTAGGATTTTTTGTTTTGTTCATTATAATGATAATTAATACAGTGTAATTAAAATGCACAGTACAAATTATATTGGAGAAAATATGTATATACACTTATTGATAAACCATTAAGATGGCACATTTTGTTAAAATATAATATAACCTTTTTTTAAATCAACACCTTGTAGATTTTAAATGCATTTATGTGAGTTTTGCTAGCGAGACAGATTTAGTTAAATAACCAGTACTGCGGATGCCTCCTGAGAGCCTAAACCACGCTCGCCTACTTTATAAGGCATCAGGTTCTCGACGTCCTGGACGTCCACTGCTGACTGTTCGTCGGCAGTTCACATCAGAACTACGAGACGCAAACCTGACTTGGGAGGATGCACAGGAGCTGGCATAAGACAGAGATACCTGAAGGATCTTCATGGCCATCATATGCTCTGACTAGGGAGCGGACATGGTATGATAATGATGAATTTTTGTGATTTTAATTGAATAAATAATAATATCACGAAATAGATTTGTAGGTATGTCTATGGGTTCAATAAAACGAAGTTTATAAGGGTATAGATTATTATTAGACAATTATTATATTTTAGCTATGCTAATTTTTTATATTTTATTATAATATAAGTAGTTAAAGAAAAGATAGTAATGCTTAATTTCATTAAAAATTATTATCTATACATTATATTAGTTTCTCTACAAACGCACTGCAAAGGCATATTGTTTTGAAAAAAAAAACCTTGGCACGTATAGTCAATTCAAATGTTTAATAGAATGTATAAATGTCTAGTGCGTGTCAGTGATATGAATGGTCTGCTCAATTTGTACATTTCAATTTTTTTTCTTCTTATGGTTCCTCTTCCCAATGGAGGTTGGAAATCATCAATCAATGGAGCCAGTCGCGCAAGTTAAAAAAGTTATTTTCACCATGTAAATTTTGCGTTTTTTTTAAAAATTTGATTTGCAAATATTATTTTTTTTTTGTAGCATATTAAAGAATGGGTGTAGTATAATTATTGTGATGCGGAAAACATTGGTTGCGTTTAACGGAAATCTGTTCACTTACTTGAACTCAGCAGTGGTAAAGCCGCGTTCAAAAAGTGCCACATCAACGCAACGGTGTCGTTTGGTTTACTTTTCATTTTCTAGATTTGTTCATTTCCGTTCTGTTCGGTGGCGAGTTAACAGCGTTCACTTCGAGACTCCTGGCTTGTGATTTCACCGGGTGTTGCTCGTCGTGGCCTGTGACCCTTAAATATTATTTCAAAGTTTTCTTCATTACAATAATATCATCATGAAGAGAGACAATAACAGCGATGGGGAGTTCGTAAGTATACCCTCGTAATATTATTTAGTTTCATCCGCCGTGGCCTGCTTTTAGGCCCACCCTTCATTATAAATGCTTGTAATTATTAGTAATTGATGCCAAAAACACATTGAAGTATGCTTCGCGGTTTTCTTTTACCATGTGATGTTGAGCTTTACTTAGAAGGTGCATCGTGGCGTCGATTCATTTTGCCGGCTCGCCGCCATTTTGCGGTCCCACGCAGTTTAGTTTGATTCAGGTTTCTAGGTTTTAACGCGTCCCACGTATACGTGCTTGAATTCTCTGTACGCCCTGACGATTTATTCCGGATTTCCCCGATTGTGAACCGCCGTAATAATGCAATTTTTAAAATTCGCGTTGGTGCGTCAGACGCCAACAGCACGCCGCCATTTTCATGTCGACCGCGAACTACAGCAATAACAGCGTTAAATATTTTTTGCAGGACGAACCCGAGCACATGAGGAAGCTTTTCATCGGCGGATTGGATTATAGGACCACCGATGATTCGCTCAAGGCTCATTTCGGAAAATGGGGAGAGATCGTGGATGTCGTGGTAATGAAGGATCCGAAGACCAAAAGGTCTCGCGGTTTCGGTTTTATCACGTACTCCCGCGCACAGATGGTAGATGATGCCCAGATCGCGCGTCCCCATCGCGTTGACGGCAGGTAATATTAAATATTTAGGCCACGTGTTTGATGTTTTTGCTAACGTTTCACTTTGACCGCCATTTTGAACGCGTCTTGCGATCCATGACCCTGTTTGTTAGTCATTCGTGTTTGTAGCCACAGATTTGCCTCATACAGGTCACATACCTGGTATGACTTCCCTTACCCTGTGGAGATTATGTGCCAGAGCTCGCTATGTTGGCTTGGATCTACCATATCCTCTTCCAATACACTGCCTCGCCACAAAAAAAACTTGACTTTTTTATTATTATATCATGCACCACATAAGTATTCTTAATTGTTTTTTCTGGGAAGATTTTGAAGTATTTCGTCTATGTTATATTTCTTTAAATACAGTCAAGCTTGGTTATTACGAGGAAGAGAGGACCGACCCAATTTGCTCGTAATTGGCATCTCTCATACTAAAGAAAGTTTAAAAAAAAAATTCTATCACCATCGCATATTGTTACCCAAGTAAACAAATAAATATACCTATAGAGTTCATGCAGATAATTAAAAAAATAAACCATGAAGGAAAATCATAACCAATGTTTTCTTTATTTAAAATTCAGATAAATAAGCATTCTTATTTTTCTACAATAATTACATTGTGGGGAGAAGGTTTTTTTACACAACTCAAGGTTTTTCACTCAACTCTAGGTTTTTCACTCAACTCTAGGTTTTTCACTCTATTCTATTTCACAAATAATGCCACTTTTTCACGAATTAAGAGACACTACCTCTTGTTAGTAGACATGTTTGTAATTCAAGGGTAAGTTTTTAACTGAACTGACATCCCCCGCTCGTAATGTTTATTATGCATTAACCATAGCACATTTAAAAAACCGAAAAGCGCTCTACAAACCTCCCTGAAATAAGAATGTTATTCATAAACTACCAAAAAGTTGTGAATTTTACTGTGCTAGCTTGGATTTTTAACAGGCAATTTCAACCATGTGTGTGATGCCTTTCCAATGTTCTCGGTAAAGGTACTCAAACACTCAACGCTATGTTAGCCGCCCGTTTGGATTTTTTAAATCTGGTTCTTATTTCAAAAATTATGTTTTTAAACAATTGAAAAGTGTTTGCTCTACCGTTGACAATATTTTTGTTCGGTATGTCTGAGAAGTAGCTCATTACAAAAGTAAACTGATGTATGGAGAAAACCATAAACAAAAATGCTAATGAATGTTTCCTCGTTACATCCGAGATCTCGCTATTTCCGTGACCGTTATAACCAAGTTCGACCGAATAAACAAACAAAAATAAAATATTTACACAATCTACGGACTGTGTATACTGGTGTCATAAGCAAAATGGCAGTTATTTCCCAAAAATCATATATTGAGATGCGACACTTTCTTATATTTATCAACTTTTTGCAAATGAAAAAAACAGTTGTTTTAACAAAAGTGCGTCTCCCCTCAGACTGGTAGAGCCCAAGAGGGCCGTCCCGCGGCAGGACATCAAGCGGCCGGAAGCTGGGGCCACAGTGAAGAAGCTGTTTGTGGGCGGCTTGAGGGACGAACACGACGAAGACAACCTCAAGGAGTACTTCAAGCGCTTCGGCCAGATCCGTCAAGTCAGCATCGTCACCGATAAGGATACCGGCAAGAAGAGGGGATTCGGATTTGTGGAGTTTGATGATTATGATCCCGTGGATAAAATATGTCGTAAGTATATTGCAATTATATTTTAGACCTCAATGGTCAATTTTCTGACTGATTTTAATAATTGTCATTTTATTTCATAAATAATAGTTATTAATTGGCCTCCACGGCGTAATAGTTTTGATACCCAACTCACTCACGAAAGATTTTTGGTTCGATTCCTGGTACGAACTCCGAGAAATCAAATGTGATTTTTCTCTAGCCTGGGTGTTCTGGGCTGTAATTGCCTTGACCTGTTGTGGTGCCAATTAAATGTATAAAAGCATATAGTCGCCTTTAAAAAATTAACTTATATATTTTATTTCTATTGTTAATTAATATCACCGCAGTCCAGCTATATTTTGACTAGACCGTCGTCAAAATATCGTTTTATGCTGCTAATATAAAATGCTACAGATTTGATTTTGTTTTTGACTAATATTCGTTAGCAATTAATGAAGTAGCTACAAATGCATTATTTAAGTGATAGATGGTGCTTAAAATTAACTAGTTATCCTTGCGATTTTTTTAAAAAATTTATTTAAAAAAAATAAATATTTACGGATATTATCCATTAATACGGTTCATAGCAATAAATATTGCAATATAAGAACAGTTAAAAACATGAAAAAAGAAGAAAAAAAGCATGGACAAGATCTGGACTCGTTAGTGCTCGTTTAGATCATTATAACCTTGAACCATAAAAGTCCAGATCCTGTCTTGAGTTAACAATAATCATCGATAATGACGATATCATACTCACTAATTATGTTTTCTGCTTTCAGTTCAGCACATGCACACTATCTGTAATAAGGCTGTGGATGTGAAGAAGGCCATATCCAAGCAGGACATGGATCGCGGGGGTGGCCCCATGGGAGGTGGCGGTGGCGGCGGCGGGGGCCGCATGGGCGGGGGCGGCGGCCCGCGTGGTGGCGGGGGCCGTGGCGGCGGTGGCGGGGGCGGAGGAGGCTGGGGGGGTCGCGGGGGGCAACAGAACGGGGCTGACTGGAACAACGGCGGCCAGGGTAAAGAAACTGAATCACAAGCAGGTATAACATATGCCTGCCAGTAGGACAATGCAATCGCTCGCTGTAATTCAACAAAAAATTTCTGCGGTTTGTACGAACTCATCGAGGCCCTGGGATTCTCACACCCACACCGGATAGTAGAGGAATCCCGGCTGATTTTTGAGTTCTTAAATATTTCTAACGAGTGAATGAATAGATCTTTCTAGCTTTTGCATTGTTTTACAAGTACTCGAGTCGAGAGTGAACTTGCATAAAATTTGTATGGATTCCTGAAGCGTTTCTGCTATTCATCAAAAGGTAAAAGGCATACTTTGTGCAAGTTCAATTCAATCGCTCCCAACATATTATGTTCTGAAATATTAGCCACAGATTTGCCTCATTCAGGTCACATACCTGGTATGACTTCCCTTACCCTGTGGAGATTATGTGCCAGAGCTCGCTATGTTGGCTTGGATCTATCATATCCTCTTCCAATACACTGCCTAGCGACAATATCGATAGCTTCTCTTATTATGTTATTTTTTGTGTCACCCGTTGTTACATTAATTATGCTTCTTCCAGGTTATAACCAGGGCAGTTGGGGCAACGTGAACCCTTGGGACAACGGTAACGGGGGCAGCTCGTGGTCCCAGGGCGGCGGTGGCGGGGGCTACGGGGGCGGCGGACAGGGCGGTGGTGGCGGCGGGGGCTCCTGGGGGCAGGGAGGGGGCAACCAAGACTTCGGGGGAGGCTATCAGCAGGGCTACGGAGGAGGGCCCATGAGAAGCCAGTTTAACCAGAGCCGTCCGGCACCTTACGGCGGCGGGGGTGGGGGAGGAGCGCAGATGGGCGGCCAGGGGGGTGGATACGGGGGTGGCGGCGGCGGCGGGGGCGGCGGCGGCTATGGTGGCCAGGGCGGACCCCGGCGCTTCTGAGGAAAGACTTCGCGTAAGTATGACTCTTGCGTCATTATTGACTTAGCTGCTCATTATCATTTAAATTCCACCTTCATCGCCCGAGTTCCTCCTCGGGAACGGTTGCCGTGTTGTTGTATGTAGTGAGCGGCGCCGGTGAAGTAGAAGGGGGCGGTGCTTCTCCGCCCTCGCGCCGGGAGTGCTGGAACAGTGTAACTAACAGTTTTGTTATCTATAGGTCCCGTTCGCTCTAACTAGTGACTAGGCAGGCAGGCAGGCAGGCAGGCAGGCAGACAGATCCTTAGCAGAACTTAGTGGGAACAGAACAGTCAGCCACGCGACACCGCTAGACACGAGAAGAGAGTTGTAGGGAAACAGTGAATATGGACTCTATATTAGTGTTGTAATGTGATTTTATTGTATCGGTTGACTATAGATCCCTGTAATAGGTTTGACCATGTCCAAGAAGGTATATTGTAAGCGCAAGATAGATTGGTAACTTGACAAGTTTAGTACGTACTGTAGTGCAGTAGGTAGCGTGCTAGTGTGGAGTTATGCTGTACATCGCTACACACTAGATGCTAGTGTGACTCTAGGCTACATGGTACGATACCTCAGTGATAGTTCCACTTCGAACACTAACTTGCGATTAGTTAAGTTCTTTTTAATATTGTTTTGTAAGATTGACCTAAGTGCATAGAATTTAATAAAACTCTTTATACAGAATACATGCAGTTTATTGTCCGGATAGAGATGTACAAAGTAGATCTGATTTATAATAGATTAACCATAGAAATAACACCTTCTTGTGTCTAAAAATTATATATATTTATAACCCCTAGGTTTAGGTGTAGGTTAATAAAATAACAAGATTTGTCAGATGTTATGTACCTACATATTGGTGTTTAAATAAAAGTATTCTTTCAAAAGATCTCGGGAAGGCCCCTTATAATGTTGATTGATTTAACTCCTATTTAATTAGTTGCTAAGATTTTAAGGCAGTTTCGGGGCATACAGGGTGAGTAGTGAGAAATGTCCCGCAAGGAAGGAAAACCAATTCATATTTAGATACTCAAATATACAAGTCTATGAAAGCATTTCTATTCAGTTAGGGACAAAGACAGACTCCCAACGATTGTGCAATCAGCCTATATTTTCATCCCATTACTGAGGTCTATTTGGAGAGCTTAGTTGGAGAAGGCGATGATCATTATGCTTAGCATTAAAGACATAAATATTGGTGTTATCAAAATGTACTTGGGGATGCTGGAGTGAGTTGCTTCAAGAAACTGCTACAAATGGTAAGTGTTCCTGTGATCAGATCGAGTGGCATTGACATGGTTTATGGTAAGTAGCTACATATTTTATTTGTGAATGCTGTTTTTTTTGTTATTTTTTTTTAATTTGGTTTTTATCTTTCAATAAAATAATGAAAATGAATATTTGTTTTTATTACAAATTATCTTAGCTGAATTCCATGTAAGAATAATGAAGCTCCTGTGTGGCCGTACGTCATATTGGTAACGAAAAGACTGAGCATAAGTTTGACTAAAAAAAATAAATAATAATAATAAATACAATAATATATAGAATAAATTTAAAAAAATATGTATTTGAAGAATTTAAGAAATATATAAAAAAATAAACGTGTAGCTATCTGCACCCTCTTCTCTTCCGGTGGCTGGCGTCATTGACGAGCGAGTTTTAGAAGGGGCTCGTCTCGCTGGCCGACGCGTTGGCGGATAGTATTTGCAAACGCAGAGGTGGGCATCTGTTCTACATTCTACAGGCTTATTCCGCCACAATTTCGTTTCGTAAATGCGTTAGTGTATATCTGTCTCATTTTAATTGAATCAAAACCGTATTTCGCCCTCATTCACTATGCGACACGAATGAATTTACGAGACTAGTTTCAGCATGGGAACACTGTTTGCAAACGTTAAGGACGTTAGCGCGACAGCGATGAACGCGTCCGCGTGTTTTTATGGGATTTTGACGTCCCACACGCTCGTAGTGTTCGCTGCCGTAGATTTCGTCTCGAATTGCGAACTCCTGGAACCTATGAGCATTCGAGCTTTGTGTTTTCCAGTGCCTTGTGAGTGGGTCATTGCCTAAGACCCCCTATCGGAGGATTAAAGAGGTTTAGCGTTTTGGGTTAACGATCATAGATGTCACTACCATACAAATCTTGTGGGCCGATTACCTAAGTCTGGAATCCAACCGCAAGGCGCATTCGTCGAAACTATTTTGCTGTCGCATTTCGGCATTTGCATTGAAATTGCCGATTTTAACACAATTCTTAGTATATGTGCATTAAGAGTAGTTTAATTATAGAAATAAAAGACCGGTGATCCTTACATCGGCAAATTTAGGAGAATCGGCGGCCGGTTTAATTGATTTCGCGACTCTTAAAACGTGGTGGGCTTTTGTCTGAAGGACCTTTTTACAAAGTAGTACTGGGTAAAAAACATGAGAAGTAGTATTATTTTAATAAGTATAAATACATATTATAAATGTGTTGGGCTCTTGTTTTATTGAATGAGGAAGTTCAACCCTACGTGAAATTGGATATAAGAACATTTTCTTGTGCGTGGCAAAAATTAGAGCAGTAAATAATTGTACTTCATGTCTATTTCATTGGTATATTATTTTATTTTTAATGCATCCTTTCCTAAGCATATCTCAATAGTTGATAATGTATCGTCAAAAAATATTTCAATCAACTAATTTCGCATATTTAGTCGATATGAAAAAATAAATTTTATTAATATTTAGTATAAGCTGAAGGTTATTTTGCTAACAAGAAAAAAAAACTATTTTTTGTTAAAACATCTAAAAGCTACTATAATCCTCAAAATAAGTGTTGGGAACATAAAAGTTAATTGGATACTATACGAAATGGTTGTATAAATGAATAGGTAGGCAGAATTACCCCCCCCCCCCCATTCAATGCCAAATTAATTCAATTAAAGATTAGCATAAATTTAACGGTTGTGCTTAACTAGGACATACAATTATTTTATGAAATGGAAATTTTATACTAAATCTTCTTAAATTTATTTTCATACGGTGGAAAAAGATGAAATATTGTTTCACTATGGTAAATTTAAAAAAAAAAGTTTTTTTCAAAACAGAATTCTCGTTTTGGACAATAGTTAATTTGATCCAATTGATGCCGCCCGTCAATTAATAAATGCGTTTGTCGTGTCTTGGAGTCTATTATTGTAATGGTATCTACGCAGGTCTACCAATGAATAAAATCTATTGTCTCAAGTCTATTGAATGCCGCAGCGAGACCTATTTTTGGAATCTCTAAGTTCAGTCATATCACTCCACTACTTCGGGAACTACTCTGGCTACGTTTTCCACATATGGTGGGATACAAACTGGCGGCTTATGTATAAGTCACTGCACAACTCTGCTCCAGAATATCTAAGGGAACTCTGCATTCCAGATGAACTAGCTGACGGACGTCTTACGCTTAGATTAGCTACATCTACGTCGAAAGGAAAAGTTATTATACCTCTACGCAAACAGCGCACTAAATTCGGCATGGAATGCTCTCCCAGCAGAGGTGCGAAACCGTTGATGTTTCGGAAGAAACTTAAAACCCACGCGTTCTCTAAGTCATTTGAATAAATCCTTAGCATGTGGTGACAAAGTACATTATTTTTCTTAAATTAAAAAGTTAAAATTTAATTTATATCTTTATATAATCACTTTGTAAAGCGCCCTTGGGGTATTATATTACGAAAATAGCGCTGTATAAGTTATCCATAATAATAGAAAAAATAATTTTGGACGACATCGACAGTTAATTTTAGTTAAAAAATCTTGCTGATAAACAGATCTATTTCTAAATTAGGGGAGAGCAGGTGAATTTGAGCCTACTAAGGGAAAATTTTGATAAAAACCACATTTGTTTACTTAGTTGTCATTTTTTATTAGTAACTTAAACCTCGTTTATTTGACTATCTTTTCATCACAGTTTCGATCAACTACAGCCATGCATTAAGGTACAATAAAGATTTAATAAAAAAAGTCGATCGCTCCCATTACCCCATACGTGCGGCTTATGAGAGCCTATTTAACAACACTCGTATAGGAAATGGGAGCCATAATTTTTACTTCTCCCAAAAATAAAACTAAACATATTAAAAAACAAATCTTTGTTGTTAATACAAAGAACTATTTGTAACACAAATTAAAAATCAACTATTTATCTATCTATTCGATAAGTAGTAACGGACATGATGTCCAATTACAAAAGTATAAAATAAACATACGAAAAGTATTAAGGAAAAATATATATAAACACGTCCAAAATATAAAATTTTTAACATTTTAATATTCGAACTATTTAAACAAAACAAATAAATAAAGATTAAAAATAACTATTACTAAAGGAATTATTATTATTATTATTATTAAGGGAAAATTATTATATTATTAAAGGAATTGTTGAAGGAAAACAAAACTAGACCCTTTGCGGACCCAAACAAAAACACAAATATAAGAATATGAACTATCGCCGCCAGAACATTCTTTATGGGCCCATTTTCCGCAACTTCTGCATCAGTACCACAGCTCCCATTACCCGCTGACTACCATCTTTAAAATAATTAACAAAAATATCTTATTCGGCTTTCAATCACAATTTGACGAATGACACTTAAAAGAAGACGAATCTAGGTATATAATCAGCATAAACATGATACAATAAGAATATATCTTCATCCTTACCTGGACGATGGCAATTGGAAGTTTTTTATAAACGAGGACCGAAAGTCTCTCGTGACTCAATGCAAGGCGCTAATGGCTCACGCGCATGAGGCGAACTTTATCGATGGTTGACAAAAACAGCCAAGTACTTAGGTCACCCGAATGTGCATAGGTTCCGTACAATTGCCATCGCTCCGATTACCCGCCCGCTCTCAATACCCCGCGCTCCCCCTACTCTTTTTCTGCTCGATAAAAAATGAGGACTCATATTTTACCCATAACTATTGACAGCTAGTTGTAGAGGTTTTTTTTGTCACTGTAATTTCTATTACGCCTTATACCAAATTTAAGTGTGTATTCTGGCATTTTGAATCTAAAAGTTTTTTTTTAAAGTACCTACTATCAAGTCAGGTTGTGGTCCCGTGGCTAGTGTTGTGGACTCACGAATCAGAGGTCCGAGGTTCGAACCCCACTCTACCTCAACTTGATCTCCATTTTCTAATAGTGAGTTATTTACAACTCGTTGAAAATGGCCAGCAAAATTGAAATATTAAGGTAAATTATAAAAACAAAAAAAAAACTATTCATATGATTTTCAATGGTTTGCAAAACAATTTGACAACCCTACACTAGACAGAATAACCCCAAATATATTTTGTGTTATTTTGCCTGGTGATTTAAATAATCTTTCAAACTAAAAAAAAAATAATTTTATTTACTTAAATTTTTGTACATAATGTTATTTGTACATTAGCGGGCTTATTGCCAAATGGCAATTTCTTCCAAACAATAAAATAAAAGTTTTATTTTTATAATTCAAGTTACAGAACATATTCAATAGAAAAAAAAAGATTAAAAAGCTAAAGATTCATAAAAATAGAAACAAACGTATTTGCTTACAAATTACCTTAAATCAAAACTATTACTCAATGGGAAAAAGGAAAAAGAGGAAAAAGGAAAGGAGGAGAGATTAAGGAAGAGAAAGGAGATGTTTCTTCAGACGTGATTTAAACAGAGATAATGTAGTAAAATCTTTGATGGTGGATGGGAGATGATTCCGCAGTCGAGCCGCATGGACACTATATGAGTTAGAGAAGAAAGAGGAATTGTGTATGGGTATTGAGAGAGTGCCTTGAGAATGAGAACGAAGAGGTAAACCATGAACTGATAAGCGTTGAAATTTTTCACAAACGTATATAGGAGCGTTAGGACTATGAAGTACATTGAACAGAAGTGAGAGGGAGTGATAGTCTCTCCGCTGTCTAATTTTGAGCCATTTCAGTTGCCTACGATAATCAGAAATGTGGTCATATTTCCTAAGACCAAAAATGTACCTTATGCTGAAGTCGTTCAAGTTTATCGAGTTGCTCACAGCTTAAATCAGTCATGGAAACATCAGCGTAATCTAGAATGGGTGGTAGTAATGCTTGTACAAGAGTGCATTTAGTATTAATGGGTAAGAATTTTTGCAACCTTCTAAGTGAGTGTAGACTGAAAAATATTTTGCGACTTAATTCATTAGTATGAGCTCGCCAGCAGAGATGTTCATCCACGAGAATCTGGACCTGGCACCAAGTGAATACCACCTGTTCCTGTATATGGCCAACGCGCTTGGGGGTACAAATTTGGCCTCAATAAAGGCCTGTGAAAATCGGTTGCCCGGGTTTTATGCCAATAGGTGCTTCTACGAGAGGGGCATTATGAAGTTGAATTCTCGTTGGCAACAAGTTATCAAACAGAACGCCACATATTTTACTCAAATCGGATGATTGTAACGCTTTTTATAAAGCATTAAAATAAAAGCTCAAAATACGAAATTACTTTTTCCCCAACCTGATATATCTTATTTTGTATACTTTCCTAGAAAAATAACGGAGTTTGAGTGGTTGTCATCTCGGCCAATAAAAATCAGATTCAGAAAACGTTTTTTTTTTGCATTACGGTATAAAATACAACTACACATTTGAAAATGTTAGTGCTACTAACCAGGCAAGCAATTTGAAACCATAAAAAACATGTTTCGTGCTCTGCTTAGCACAAGTCTTCAGATATAGGTAGGTACTTAAACAAAATAAGTTTCACTAGGCAGAATAATCCCTTAGTAGGCAGAACAACTCCGTTTGATGCTACAAACCTACATTTACAATTTCCGGGCTTGATTTGCAATATACGAGCATAGTACCTACCTGCCTATAGTCTTGATCTGTATTGTAAGCATATTCCTAAATATCTTGGCCTGCATCACTGGTTTCAATAATAATGAACGTTCAACGGGAAAAGAAAAGAGGTAGGTTGTTTGAGAAATGGGGTGGTTATCTAGTAGGCTGGGGGAAATATGCATAGAATAATAATCATAAGATGAAAGGCAGGTATCTCCCGGTACCGAGAAGATAAGAATCACCCCCTCGCCCTCATTTCTTAATCTGTGGTCAAGACTGGAAAAGCAATTCCGAGTAATTTTACAGAATGAAACCGTTCGTTTCATACTTATGTTGGGTGCTTTACCTGGGATTGATGAGTTATAATTCTCTCGTTCCCGAGATTAATTATTATTGTGTTGGTTTATCCAACCGATTTTTTTTCCGATTAATACCTGTGCAGGTTGGATTATTATTACCTAAATTTTTAGAAGACCTTACAATGACTTACAATATTTTATAATTAAAAGAATTGAATAGAGGTAGATAACAGAGAAAATTCCAAAATACGCATATTTACTATGTTTCGAGCTCCAATACACAAACTGCATTTATTAACAGTATCCTCGAGGCATTTAAAAATAAAACGGGATTACATGGGTAAATCATACAAAACATCTTATAATAATAATAATTTATTTATTTATTAACGAACATTGTCCATGTATACAATTTGTAGGGTTCAAATATTACAATAAAAGAATAGCTTAAAACATTAAACAAAGAAGAAAAGAAGCATTGACAAACATAAGGGACACCAAGACAAGATCCGGACTATTTATTTAGAGCTCGTTTAAATCGTTGTAAACTTAAACCAAAAAGTCCAGATCTTGTCTTGAGTTAACAATACGACAAAGACGTGTCATTGGAGAATTAAGGCCATAGTTTGTTCTATGCTGATCGATGAACAGTACTTCATTGCTTCTCAACCTACGAGTCGGAATATTGAATTTTATTTGTCCCAGTAATGATAAAACATTGATTATACCATTTAGTATGCCGAACTCATATATGGAATCAATATTAGTTCTACGTTTTTGTAGACTAGAAATATTTAACATTGACTCTATCAGCATAATAATAATTACCTCTCTCTAGTTCAAGCATCCACGATACTTTTCGAAGCAAGCGATGTTGGACTGATTCAATGTGATTTATGCGATTGACATATAATGGAGACCAGACCACGGAGGCATATTCAAGAAGAGGGCGAACAGTTGAGCAATAAAGAGTTTTGATTGTATGGACATTAGTAAAATCAGAGGATATTCTGTTAATGAAGCCAAGTAAGTTCGGTGATTTATTTACTGTATTAAGCTAGGGTTTCCTAGGAGAGCGGTGCCCGTATTTTAACGGCCGTAGTGAACGGTGATGCAGTGGACAGCCGTCGTAACGTCGACTAGAGAGTGGTTTCCTAGGGAAACGGTGTTAAATGGTGTTGATAACACCGTTTTCTTAGGAAACCACACTCTAATCACCGTTACGACGGCTGTCCACTGCATCACCGTTCACTACGGCCGTTAAAATACGGGCACTGCTGTCTTAGGAAACCCTAGCTTTATCTATACCTATGCTCGTTGTATGTTAGTTTATAGTCCAAAAAAACTCCTAAATCTCTGATGGACTTAACTACATCAATTTTGGAGTTTTTTTATGAGGTACTCGAAGGAAATCTAACGAATCGACTCACGAATCAGAGGTCCGAGGTTCGAACCCCACTCTACCTCAACTTGATCTCCATTTTCTAATAGTGAGTTATTTACAACTCGTTGAAAATGGCCAGCAAAATTGAAATATTAAGGTAAATTATAAAAACGCTAATATTTCTTTCTTTAAAAAAAAAAAAACTATTCATATGATTTTCAATGGTTTGCAAAACAATTTGACAACCCTCACTAGACAGAATAACCCCAAATATATTTTGTGTTATTTTGCCTGGTGATTTAAATAATCTTTCAAACTAAAAAAAATAATTTTATTTATTTAACTTTTTGCACATAATGTTATTTGTACATTGGCGGGCTTATTGCCAAATGGCAATTTCTTCCAACCAACCAATAAAATAAAAGTTTTATTTTTATAATTCAAGTTACAGAACATATTCAATAGAAAAAAAAAAGATTAAAAAATTAAAAATATATAAAAATAGAAATAAACGTATTTGTTTATAAATTACCTTAAATCAAAATTATTACTCAATGGGAAAAAGGAAAAAAGAGGAAAAAGGAAAGGAGGAGAGATTAAGGAAGAGAAAGGAGATGTTTCTTCAGACGTGATTTAAACAGAGATAATGTAGTAACATCTTTGATGGTGGATGGGAGATGATTCCACAGTCGAGCCGCATGGACACTATATGAGTTAGAGAAGAAAGGGGAATTGTGTATGGGTATTAAGAAAGTGCCTTGAGAATGAGAACGAAGAGGTAAACCATGAACTGAAAAGCGTTGAAATTTTTCACACAGGTATATAAGAGCTTTAGGACTATGAAGTACATTGAACAGAAGTGAGAGGGAGTGATAGTCTCTCCGCTGTCTAATTTTGAGCCATTTCAGTTGCCTACGATAATCAGAAATGTGGTCATATTTCCTAAGACCAAAAATGTACCTTATGCATGTATTCTGAAGTCGTTTAAGTTTATCGAGTTGCTCACAGCTTAAATCAGTCATGGAAACATCAGCGTAATCTAGAATGGGTAGTAGTAATGCTTGTACAAGAGTGCATTTAGTACTAATGGGTAAGAATTTTTGCAACCTTCTAAGTGAGTGTAGACTAAAAATATTTTGCAGCTTAATTCATTTGTATGAGCTCGCTAGCAGAGATGTTCATCCATTAGTACTCCTAATTTTTATGGATTTCCTGTATTGAATATTGGTATTGGTGGAAGATACGTCTAGCTTACTAAGCAATCTTTGACTACCCGCAAACATAATTTGGGTTTTAGATGGGTTCATTAGTAAACAATACTCTTTTGTCCGTGTTGACACGCAATTTAGTGTATTAGACATCGATAATATTTCTTCGCTGGTGTTTTCAGGTCTGCAATGAAGATATAGTTGTAAATCATCTGCATAGAGATGATATGAAAAATTGAGACAATCTGCAATCGGATTGATAAACAGGGAACATAGTAATGGTGATAAAACTCCACCTTGAGGTACTCCAGTGGCAATATCAACCCATTCCGATTGATGATTTGGTGTTTTGATGCACTGTTGTCTAGCTCGTAAATACGACCCGAACCATTTTAAAACCGGTTGTGCCATATTTAGTGTTTTGAGCCTAGCTAACAAAAGATCGAAATCCACAGAGTTGAAAGCGCTGCTGAAGTCGAGTAATGTTATTAAGGTTAGCTTTTTGTTATTCATTGCGTATCTAATGTCATCTGTAACCTCGATTAAAGCGGTAGTTGTACTATGGCCCGCACGAAAACCTGATTGATTGGGATCAAGAAGATTATTTGACAATAGATAATTATTTAGCTGATTATATAAAACTCGTTCAATGACTTTGGAAAAAATTGGAAGAATAGATATAGGTCTGTAATCTTTGACAGAAACTGCTAAAGAAATTTTGGGAAGTGGTATAATGAATGCTTTCTTCCAAGCTTCAGGAAAATCTCCAGTATTTAAAGAAAAGTTTATAATGTGAGTAATAACCGGTGAGATAATAGGAAAAATAAAGTGTATCAATCTCATACTCAGCTGATCACTGCCCATAGATTTGGTTTTTATAGAAAGTAAAATACGTTGAATATCAGTTTCTTGAACGAAAGAAAATAAAAACGGTGGATAATTGTAAGAAGGTGCCATACTTAAACGTCGGAGAGTGTTGGATTTAGTGCTGACATCCAGTATTAGTGGAGGTGTAGCAAAGTGAGTATTAAGATCGTCTAGTTTGATAGTTGAAGATACTGTTATTTTAGTTTTACCGGCGCCAAGAGATCTGGCAGATCCATGCTATTCATCGATCAGTATATTCTTAAACATGAGCGTGATTTTTCCAACAATAAAAGCTTCAAACATTTTAGGTAAACAAGATAATGTTGAAATAGGCCTATAATTGCTAACATCAGATTTATTCCCTGATTTGAAAATAGGCCTTATATAACTTATTTTCTATAAAGATGGAAACTCACCAGATGACAGAGAAATATTAAACATGTACGAAATTAGTTTAGCGAGAGTGTAGCTACAATTTCATTCTCAATCTCAAAACATTGTAATAAAACCAACTGGTCCTCGGACCTTATTCTTGAAGAAGTTTAAAAAATTAAAAAAAAATTCAGACGTCGCCTAGTATATGAAATAATTCGATCAAATGAATCTCTTCACAACAATAAAGGTTTCAGCTCTTTGACTTCACTAAAATCCCTTCTTTAAGGTATTCTCCATCCCTGTTGTAATTTGTTAATTTTAATGACCCCCGAGGGGGTGAAATCCAGTCTTTTGTCTACAAATATTTGAACAAACTCACATATTGTAAAAAATAAAACCAACTGGTCCAAGAAGATGTTTAAAAATTGGATTTTTTTTTTCAGGCTTTGCCTAGTACGTGAAATAATTTAGTCAGATGAACATCTTCACTAAAATCAACAGATGGAAGAATTTAATAAATATGGATGTTCAAACATAGGCAAAATGGTGAATGTTACACTGTGTGTTAAGTGACTACTTAAACCAGCCAACGAAAGGTCATAAGCCGTGTAAATGCCTAGAATTTCATATTACCTTCTCTATTTTGTCATGAAAACCCGTTTCTATTTACCCCATCTGACGGAAAATGATTCAAAATCGATACCGAAAATCGAAAGAAAAAAGATTTCCACAACACTATTGTTATCTGTCAAAAATACCTTCTTATATTGTCTGAACTGTAATGAAAAGAAAACCACCGAAAACTCATTCGGCGCTCATTCGCATCTCCCAGACTGGTTAAGAGTTTGTGATGTCCCTACTTAGGTCTGTTAGGCTTGATGTTCAGTAAATAATATTGATTAAAATAAACCACTAAGTTTGATTGATAGTTGGTATCGAAATAAGTTCAAATAGGTACCGCAAAAAAATAAAACAGTGTTCGAAATAAAATTTTATTAGGATTTTTGTACACTCGTTAATTAATATACAATATTATTGTCTAACAATGCGATTTATATTAAATATATAAGTTTACAACTAAACTAATTCTTACCATAATTCGATCTAAACTATTTATTTTATAACAGCAGTGATGTAAATACTTAATTAAAAATAGGCACTGTGCATTATGGAGGTACGCAAAGATTACAAACAACGAAATATTTGTACAGGATCGGTAAACAGACATAATGAGGATAAAAGAAGTTCGGTCTTCTTTAAATATTTTTCTGTCAAAAATTAAAAAAAAAGGTTTTTTTAAGTTTTGCATTTTTTATATTACCCTGCGTATGACGTCTCGAGTTCTCTTCCGCTTCTTCTCGGTAAATCGGAAATCTTTCATAACTCTCTTATCATTGGTTGATTCATATGAACCAGTGACGTCGTTCAAATCAAGTCATTTTTATTTTTAGAAAAAATAAACATTTTTACGCATTTTCAAGAATCTTTTCCGTACAATTTAATGTTCTATTTTTCATCGCGCGTAAAAAAAGACTGTCGGCCTCGTGGTGTAATGGTCAGCACGTTTGCCTTCCATGCAAGAGGTCTATTGTTCGATTCCCGACATGGTTGAAATGAAGTATTTATTTAAAAGGGTGTTTTTACACTACAATATTTCATAGTCCCTGGACTGGTACTTGAAAAGTAAAACTGATCATCTTACCTTCATGTCACAAAAATGATCAAGATACGCTGCGATTGGTGTACCAATGCAGTGCCATATGCACTATTCGGCGCGGAAAGGAAATGATGATGATGATAAAAACAGTTTTGTTTTAGTACGCAGGAAAAAAGCCACTTTCATAACACCAGGATTAAAAGTAAATTAAAAATTCCATTGGCGAAACAAACATTTATACAGAGAGGGCCCGTATACATGGCAGTAAAAAATTATAATAAGCTTCTCAATAAAATTAAGGAAATAAATTGTGTAAAAAAATTTGCAGGAGTGTTCAAAGCGTTTCTAATATATAAATATTTGTATACTATAAATGAATATTTGAAAGATGCAATCGAATAAATTAAAACGTATTAAATAAAATCAACGTAGGTAAGTAATAGACACCATAATCTTGTAAGATGTTTTAACTGTTTGTGTTTTTTAGAAAAGAATTTTAGACTTTTTTATTTATTTGGTTCGTTCATTTTATTTTTTAATTAATTTTTATTGTATTTTTTATTTAGTTTTGGTTAGACTGTAAGAAATTGTCAGTGGCAATAAGTCCACCATTTAACTATGTATACCTTTGTTATTATTTTAGTATGTACGACATTGTTAAATAGTGATTTTAAGCCCTAAGTAAACATGAATATTTTACAAGCCATTTGAAAAGTCCAGGGTTTTGGTATTATTTCACACACAGAACAGAAAAGTTTATATGGAAATTTTCCAAAGGTCGCATAGAGTTTTAAAAAAAAAATGTATATCTCTAAATCCAAATTCGGTTTAGTTGTTCAGTTCTTGGTATTTTAATTGTGATTATTTTGTAAACACGTAGTAAATATACAATCAGTTATTATTTCAAATGCTCCGTATGCAAATATAAAAAAAGGTTAATAGTGTTTGTATTCATACTGTTAATCGTATCTACCTAAACCTTACCTAGGGCAGTTTATTGGTATTAATATACTATCAAACTACGCAAAAAAAATATGTATCGTATTATCATCGCCTTGATTTTTAGGTTTTGTAATCACTCAGCACGTGATGTCACAAGTTCTTGTCAGAGAGTTCTGCTGATTGGTGAGTTGGTTTCCGAAAAACCAGAACTCAATCACAACACTATCATTGGTTGATTTAGAAAAAACTTGTGAGGTCATTTAAAGTACCGTATTTTTCGGGCCATAAGACGCACTTTTTTACTCTGAAAATTCAACCAAATATTGGGGTGCGTCCTATGGTCCGATGCGTCTTTTCGTCCGCAAAATACCGTAGTTCATTTTTTTTCACACATCTTAGAGAAAATTCGCCCTTCAATTAAATTCCCCAATTTTTACTGCGTGTAACACAACATGTTTATATCCAATTTCCCGTAGAACTGAACTTCGTCATTGTTTTAATACATAAATAAAATAAGGGAAATATCACATATCACTTACTACGGATACTGAAAAAAATATATGAAATGGATTAAGAATAATTAATTGTATTTTCAAAATCAATAAAGATATTGTGGAGTATTTTTTTTATACATAAATGTAAAAAAAAGAAATTCAATATGTAAGTAGAAAAACGCGACGTTTTTGGCCTTGGTTGTTGTGACGTCAAGATCCATGAAATTGTTACACACTAATTTCAATGGCAGGAAGCAGGAATAAATAAATATGAATCGTGACGTATTAGGGGCGCGGCCAATGGAACCACCGTTTTGCGGGAATTCAAAGTTACAAATTTAAAAGTATTTTTTATGCTACTAATAATTAGATTTTTTATTTTTTTTACTGGACAGTATTTCATCGACACTTATTACTTTTAAAATGTAAGAAACAAGTGATATTTCCCTATTTAATAGTTAGGCTGAGCAATAATCTTGTAACCTACCCAAAGTATTGCTCTTAAAGACCTCTATCTAAAACTAACTTTAATGGTAAGAATACATTTACTGGCTCTGGACCATTCAGCCTTTTTACTGAAATAAATAAATAATTATTATTTTGATTACTAGGATAGTTTTGTACCTTTAATGCGTTTTAATGTTCGGTATTTAAATTGTTTTGTATTTCTTGCCGTTCTTGGGATTCCAAACTTCATTAAAAAAATAAAACGACGAAATCATTTTAATTAATATAATTAATTAGGTAGGTACGGTAAAATTATTTTCTACATTCCTTTTATATATACAATAAAATTAGTTTGTTTCGGTAGCTTATTATTAAGATCATAAAAAAACCTATGATTATAAAAGACAGGTGTAATCGTAAATATTCTCAGGAGGATAATCGTACCACAGCCTAAGTTGACTAGCTGCAAAATCAATTTCCGCAAACAAGTAAATACTTTATGATATTAATTTATTTAAATTATAAGGAAATCACTCACTGCATTTGTTATTGCGTCGCAAACGCGTACATGAAAATATTTATTTATAATAATAATTAAGAGTACAATTATACATTTTTGAACAACTCAAGAACGATTTGATAATAGATATTGCACATAAGCTTTTTGGCTTAGATGAGGATTTTTTTTTTACATATAGCAATTTTTTTTTTCCCAATTTTTTTTTGTGTTGCCCTTATGTTGTCCCAAGATTTAGATTTTAACAATCCCTGCTTTCATTTTTACTTGTGACTTCATGCGTTCCTCCTACTTGTCTATGAAATTAGAAGTTTTTTTCTCGCTGAGATCGAATGTCAAATTACTTTTGGAATTAAGGCGACACAGGTAGGTCTTTTAATAAAAATACGTTGATTAGGTACCAACCTATTTTTATATTTTTTTGTTACTATACATTTAGACATAGAATTAAGAATAGTCCAGAAACCGCATACGCGCATCAAACAGAAGGCGACTAAACTACTCTTAAAAGAGTAATTTTACGTTTTGACCCATTAGTTTCTTTGTAGAAGTCGCTCAGTACGCAACTCCCGATTTAAATTCAACTATGCCGTGTGTCGTTTTAAAGTGTAGAAATACTACTGAGATCTTAAAGAAACATAGTGGGATCACATTTCATGTGTAATTAGCAAATGTATGTGTAAGTAGCAAATGCATTACTTAAAAATTGAATTATTTTTCCATCTGTCAGATTGCCGAAGAAAACAAAATACACATTTCGTTAGTGTTGCCAGGGTAGTAAATGTTTACCCTACTTTGCTCACCTAATAAGAGAACTAATAAAAATCGGACATAGGATTAAACAACGCCGTGGTGAAAATTTGACCGAAATTATCTTAAAAGAATCAAAAATTATTTAACATGATACAAAATATTCGTTTTATGTAAAATAAAATTTGTTTTACATTTTAAGTTCAAAGTTCATTAATTCAATTAGTCTTATTAAATGACCTTTTACTTATCTACTCTGTTGTGTCAATCAATATTTCCGCGTGCAAAGTAAAATTTTAGAGAAATTATCAGATTGCTTTTTTTATCTTACATTTGTGTTATGATATTTTTTCCCATCGTTCAACATTACGCGGCTACTTCACGAATGCGCGCGGTTAAAGTGGGGGAATTTTCGGACATAGACCAATGTATTCAAATATGATTCTGCGCTCCTTCTGGACTATTCTAATTCTATGCATTTAGATAAGTTTTACGGAAGGTACATTTAATTATTCTTGTGGTCATTTTATCAAAAAAACATTTTAAAAATACAACTTTGGATGGCACTAAATATCCTCATCATACAAATACCTTTTTAATTATTCTAACAAACAAAACATATTTCAATTCCATGAGTACCGAAGAGTTGCACTGGTCAATTAATAATTTCACAAGCTTCGTAACTTTCTTCTTGGGATTATTAATGCAGTTTGCGGCAAACACTCGCGTCTCCTTCATTCCGGTTCTCACCAGTGCCTCGATTATGAACGCTATCTTCATCTGTATATATCGAGACGGTATACTTAACTTCTGTACTATCTGTATCTTACCTCGGTATGTTCTACCTACTTGTCATATCGACATCATATGATCGAAACAAGCCAATGGAATGACCGCAAACAATTACTCCGCGTTCCTTACGTCATTAACATTTAAATAGTTCTCATTTTTAATTTAAATAGGCTTCTGCAAGCAATTATAAACTCCAATAAATCCCAATTCAAGCAAAAAATGTTCGCTTGAACGTGATGTTTATATGACTGTTGATGATTACCAAGACAGTTTGCTCAACTTTCGTCTGTATTTATGTACCGAGCGATTACAAAGCCGGCTCTTCTAACATCTCAGGAAGATAGTAAAAGAGATGGAAAAAATATAATAACTAAATTATTTTTTTAGAGTGGTAACTTTCTAACGCCTAGATACTAGATACTCTTATTTGTTAATAAGACAGAATCTGGCGACATTATTTTTGCATAATAATCGAGGCCCAGGTGCCGGAACGCGCTGAAACATGTTTTAGGAAAAAAACACATTAAAGATATATAGATTTTTTCTAAAGTGGGAAAAATCATGTAAGGAGCGTTTTAATTGCTTGGCGTTGTTACTTTTTATTTTATATTAAAAAAAAACAATAACATTACTGTAACCGTTTGCAAGCACAGTAGGTGAAAGTTATGACACAAATACAAAATACTGATCAAGCACTGTAATTGGGTGTGGAATATTAGTTTGATCATAATGTTAAATTTTATTATGAAGTGTTTAAAGTTATTTTGACTTTCATCATCATCGTTCCCTTTCCAGGGGCACTGCATTGGTACACCAATCGCAGCGTATCTTGATCATTTTTGTTACATGAATGTAAGATGATCTGTCTTACGCCTTAGGTACCAGTCCAGAGACTATGAAATATTCTAGTGTGAAAACACCCATTTAAATAAATATTTCACATCAACCATGTCGGGAATCGAACCCGAGACCTCTTGCATGGCAGGCTAACGCACTGACCACTAAACCGCGAGGCCGACTTTAGTTGTATAAAACAAAATGGTTTAAAGACTCGACGGTTACAATATTGTAGTTATTGTTAATAAATTACAATATCATTGGTTTTTACAATTGAAATGTTTTTTTATTGTTTCTAAAACCTTACATCAGACAGAAAATCGCAATTTCACAGAAAAATTTCACAGAAATTTCACAGAAAAAAAAAAAAAAAAAAAGACTCGACGGTTACAATATTGTAGTTATTGTTAATAAATTACAATATCATTGGTTTTTACAATTGAAATGTTTTTTTATTGTTTCTAAAACCTTACATCAGACAGAAAATCGCAATTTCAGTTATTATTTACAACGCTACTTTTAAAAGATGAAAGAAACACAAGTGACACACCTAAGCTGTAGCTCAATCACAAATAACTATCGACGTGCTTAAAAACATGCTACGAATTTCAGTCGCAGTCATAAGTCAACGCGTGTGTTATCTCTAAGTCAACGCTCGTGTCGGTTTGTTTTATTGTTTTCCTCGTAAATAAATACAGTTCATTGTCAAAAAATTGGCGTTTACTTTAAAAAATAATACAATATATTGCATTTGCAAAAAAGTAAGGAGTATCAAATACAAAAAGTGAAAATTAAATTACAATTACTATGGCGACTGATTTTCTTGTCATTTGGCTTGCCAACAACCAGCTAAATGCAATTAATAGCATAATAAATAAATAAATAAAAATAGCAGTTTTGGAATATTTTTCATATTTACACCGGTGAAATTCAAATTTGTGATTGCGCAGCAGGATTAAACGTCGCGAAACGTAAATATTTCGACATTTAATATTTGGCGCTCACGGATGTTCTATTGTGATCGCGAATACGATGGTGAGAAATTGTTATCACGTCGCTTATTACCCCGTCGATAGTTATTTGCGATTGAGCTACTGGACGGTCTAACCTCAATATTGTTCTACAGTAAGTAAAACAAAGAAGAAAAAAAGCGTCCCGGCACTGCACACTTTGTGAGTCCACCCCTGCTAGCCATATGATGTGTTGTTCATAATAATTTTAATATATCAAGGTATTTCTGGCGAAACTGTTCTTTCAAAATGTCGGGAGATTTTTGTGGCGTAGATAATCAATTTACTTTAACGGTTTGCAGTGAAGATCCCGATTTTACTGAACATCCTCAGATTTTGCTAACACCTATAATAATAGTTGTCCCCCATAATGCCCCCGGTCCGCGGGGGGCGGCAGGTGAGGGCAGCCTCCGGGCCTGTACAGGCAGAGGGCGCAGCCCCCCGGTCGCGGATAGTAGCTCCCGACCAGACTGGACGACGCTGCGAGGGTCCTGCAATAAGAAAGTTTTGTTATAAGTACCTACATAAAACACCACATTTTAGGTTCTCATTAAAACTCAAGATAGATTTTCGAAATAATACACAGTCTTTATTTAAAAAAATATATTACTATACC
Organism: Micrasema longulum; assembly: GCF_059751315.1. Lineage (NCBI taxonomy): Eukaryota > Metazoa > Arthropoda > Insecta > Trichoptera > Brachycentridae > Micrasema > Micrasema longulum. The sequence goes on from NW_028279142.1 coordinate 341,137, forward strand.
TAACCTAGTAGGTACTATTGTATTTTTACCTCTACAACATACAGGAGTTAAGGGACAAGCTCTCAAAATATTTAAAAACTATCTACAAGGAAGAAAACAGTTTACGAAAATTGAAGAACACAAAAGTGAAATAACAACAATGCAATTCGGAGTACCTCAGGGATCAATATTAGGACCATTGTTTTATATAATATACATTAACGACATAATACACAGTGACATAATGGAAAAAAAAAACAATCTATGCGGACGACTAAGGAATTTTATATGAAAACAAAAATGACATTCAAACGACTGAAACCATCAACAATGACGTGCAAAAACTATTAGAATGGACAAACAAAAACTTCTTAAAACTAAATTCCAAGAAATGTAATATAATACATTTCGAAACACAAAAGAAGAACCATAACATGAACATAAAAATAAACAACGAAACTCTTAAAGAACTAGAACATGTGACTTACCTAAGACTCACAATGGACAGACAATTAAAATGGACAAAACACATAGACGGACTCACTAAAGTAATGGCATCACTACATAGCCTCTTCTACAAAATTAAAGATTTTATACCAAGAAAGGAAAAAATTATGATGTACGAAGCCTATGTCAAAAGTAAATTGAGTTACATGATCGCCTTCTGGGGAATTTGCAAGTAGACAGACATAACAAGAATACAAAGACAACAAAATAAAATTCTTAAACTAACATACAACCTACCCTACCTGATCTCTACGACTGAACTGTACAAAAAAACACACCAGTTTGACATAAACTACTTGACTAAAACTGAGACCTTAAAAATTGTGCACAAAATAACACTGGGAAACATACAATACGACGACATAATATTAGTCAAAAATGCTGACATACACAAATATAACACCAGACAACAACAACACTATTATATTGAAAAAGCAAAGACAAACACAGGACAGTCAAAAATACTACATAATGGACTTAAACACTACAATGACCTACCTTACTACTTGAAAACTTTTAATGGAGACAAATTTAAAATCAATCTGAAAAAGCACATGATGACTGAACTAACTAGACTAGACGAGACATAAAATGACTAGACAATATTAAATTTCTAATGTAACCCTAACGGGTTTTTTAAAATTGTAAATAAATAAAAAATATGATGTTACATGAGTATTTAGAACACAAGATTTGATATATCTCAATTTAATTAATATTGTTAATTTTTATTTTTACTTTACAGTATAGGTACCTAATGTAAAATTACAATTTAGGGTAAAAATACAACATAAACATTGTTTGTCGTATGATTTCGTTTACTTGCCCCTGTAAATTGTCACGTCGCACACAGGCGAAATTTCGAGAAACCGTGGTTAAAACCTGTTCGCATGAGAATTTTTTTTTGAAAATAGCATAGGAACTTAAACAATAATAAATTTAAAACAAATTTATCGAAAAAAAAAGTATGTGTAATACGTTGCTATTGCTAGTAGGCATGTCAAATAAATCCTTCAATTCCTTAGGATATTCTCCCGCAGCACCGATTAGTTTATATTTTTTTCTTAAAATTCTGGTGATGTAAGGATCCGAGAAAACCGAGAAGTTATGGAAGACATCTTCCATATTTTAAATCCGAGAAAATTTTCCGGAAAAGCGTTCCCTAAATGCTTTTATATCTTTATTTAAAGATTCCTGAGCTTCCTCCGAGAGTAAACCTAATGGCACCATGGAATTTTGTATTATTTCATGTCCATGAAATAAAATCTTGTGCACTGTCGATGTCGAGGCATACAATGCCATGGATAGTATTTAATAAATGAGACTGCTGGCGTTGTCTTTAAACAATACATCTGAAATCTATCTACATTAATGGAAAATGTACTTGTAAGAGCCAACAGTATGATATAAAATCTATAAATAAGATTTTCATTTCATTCTGTTATTTCTGCTGAGATTTCATAATCATGGAAAAACCTCCTAGCGGCATTTCCGTCGTTGGAGCTTTCAAAACCAGGTTTCGGCTTGGCTACCGAAAGATACATTCTTCTCCGGAACATCTCTAGTATGGTTGTTTTTTGTGTTTCTTCTGTTATTTTTTCGTCAGAACCTCGTGCTTACCATTTACTGATTAGTAATTTATAACTAATGTGAATTAAACATTCAAATAATCGTATCCACGCTCATCTCTTTTGCATGGAGATATTACGAAGTCTTAATTTTTTTTTGTTTAACATTTTTGTTTATGCACAGAGATATGTTATTAAATTTCGTAGATGTTAGCCCGCACAAATAGCGGCGTTGATTGAACGATGTATCCGTTATTGCATTTATTGTTTTTCCGTCGACCATACTTAATATTAAAGCATTTTTTACAAATATCCAATTACCATCACGCTCTGTTCCAGTGAGTCTAAACGTTTGAATTTCGTCATTTAAATTCTTAACTTCTCTTTTAGAAAATTGTGTAGTCTCCTTGGTGAATACAAGATTAAGTGGTCTACAGTGTCTAGGAGAAGATGCTGTCGGATTCCTCGAAACGATAACATTGTCACTATCTTTAGGATTACCCGACACTATTTTTATCGGAACAACACAAATTCTGATGTATCTAACACAATTATTCACCAAAAAATGAGACATGTATACTTTTTTCATAAACAACATCAAATGAATTATTTTTTATTCGATCAATTTACATTGATCAATTTGTCTCATCTCTAACGTTTTTGCAAAATGATGATATTTTAGTTTTCTTTTAGTTTTTAAGCTGATTATATATGTTAATGTTGACTTATGTTTCAAGCATTGTATTCAAAAAATAAATTAACACGCCAGATACAAATGATTTTTCGTGAGTCAATATAAATAACTCCTTTGACGTTACTACAAAGTTATGTCGTCACTTTTTCTGACAACTGTCATTCTAATCATGTTACATTTTAAGGACTATAATAAAAGACGCTCAAACATAAACATAAATTAAAATCAAATGAATACGGAATCGAAAATAATAAAAAAAGGTAAAATATAAACTAGGTAAAATAAGATTTATAATACAACGCTTTATTCAAGAAAAGAAAAATTCAACTTTTGCCCTCGGAGTAAAGAAGTTTCTAATAAAAATTAGTGTGTTATAACAAACACAAATTGAAATTACGCTATTACCTAGCGGTAAACCGTAAGGTTTTATTTGTAAATTTTCAATGAAATAAAAAAATAAAAATTTATACATAACATAATAATTAAATATCCAATTAAAAAATATATTTGCCTGTAGTGCTGATCGAGCTGCGCCTTCTCGATCCTCTTGTCTTTGGCCCTGCGGTTCTGGAACCAGATCTTGACCTGCGTCTCGCTGAGGCGGAGGGCGGCCGCCAGCTGCAGGCGGCGCGCCCTCGCCACGTACTCCGCCCGCCCGAACTCCGCCTCGAGGCGCAGCGTCTGGGCGGCGCTGAACGTCGTGCGCTGGCGGCGCGGACGCGCGCCCGCCCTGCGTCGCCGAGACACTACAATATTCAAACGAACGTGGAAATTAATTTCGCCGTAGAAATAAATGCTCTTATTTTGACCACTTTTAACAAAACATTTTTCAAATCCAATTTTCCGTAGCATTGAACTTCCTCATTAATGAATGCGTCAGCAAAACGTCTGTAACACAATATGTTTAGGTAACATAAAAATATGAACTATTTAGAAGTTATAAAAGTCATATTTGTTCAAGAAATGTAATCGGAGCTTAGGTCAAGTCATTTGATATTGACAAGGGACAAGGGCTTCAGTGAACCCTGATATTATTTTATTAAATCACATTTACACTCCCGTATACACCTTAAAAAGTTAAGGAGCCAGGTGGATGTTATGTAACTATTAATGTAGGTATTTAGGTGGATATTGGAGAAATTATGCGAAATTAATAAAGCTGTCGATAAATAAATAATGAAAGTGCAAAAAACACGATAAATATTTGTGTATATTATAAAGGGAATGGATTATAAACAATTAAAAAATGATTTGAATAAAAACGAACTACTTTACAAGACGTTACTAATTTTTCCGAACCAACCAATGAAGTTATGATATATTTCCGGTTTACGGTAATTTAACTAACGAATCGGCAGAATTCATCGAGAAAAAAAAAGAGAACTTGAGACGTCACAAGCGAGTCAATAAAAAAAACAATACTTGTCATATAAATCATATCATACGATACATAAATTTAAAAAAACATTTTTTTTAATAAAACACTAAACTTCCTGATTACTGGGTCTCGATTATGATGGGAAAATAAAATTTATTTTTATTTTATCTACAAAGTAAAATTAAGTTTTCTTTATGAAAAATATAACATGTCAACAATTTTCTAAACGTGTTCAATTACCGGTAACCAACGATGATACTTTGAATTTTTATACAAATATACACACTTTCGTACATACATATTGATGTTAGTTGATACCGTCTCAGTATATACCGATGAAGATTGGCGTTCATAATCGCGGCCCTGGTACCCCTAAGTAGGCATTATAGAAAAGTCAGTTTTTTGTAATTTGACAGCTGGCTTCCGGATGGCTTATTTTGTAAAAAATAAACTAATTTGACTAAATAAACGTACATTGTAAAATAGTAACAATTGTTTCTTGAGCTATCTAGATTTATATCAGTTTGACAGTCATCGTTAGTTAAAAATGAATATTTGATATTAATTTCAAAAGTATAAAAGATAACTTATTGAATCACATATCAATAAAATTACCTTCAAAGTATTGAACATGTTAGGTTTTATAATTCGAATGAGTAAACGCTTTGATAATCCAAAGGCCTTAATCTAATTATATTTTTCGTTTGTTAGAAACCATTTGGAATAAGCATCTCAGATATAGAATCCCCAGTATGCCATATATATAACAAGAATAAAAAATATTTAAAACAAATTTATCAAGTACCTAAAATACAAAACCGGTATTTCTTATGTATTAATTCTCGCTGCCTCCACCTACCATGGAATCACTTCTCTACAATGCGAGCAGAGCAGAGCATTACACTCTGCTTCCTGGCCCATGACCTAAGCTCATTACGAGGAGTATATTTAGGCAATCCACAGTAGGGTTCATGGCCCATTGGGGCTGTCTCAGCTTCCAGTCATGCCAATTCTTCAGCTGCCTAGTTACCGTGGATTTTCCACTGTCCAGGTACCAAAATAAAGTAAATGTAAAGGTTTTGTAATTATGTTTATTTAATATTTTTATTTTAAATTTCTTTACTTTAGATATTACATGTAATAAAAAAACTAATATTTAAATTGCGTTTATTATATTCAGATAAGTAAACTATTCTCACACAGGGGAGTGAGGAAAAAAGAACAGATGTTGAGATTTCGATTTACCGGAAGCACGTGAAGACCAACCGGATGGAGAAACCTTTTAGCAATGTTTTTATACACTACGCATTGAACCACCTCCCTAACTAAACGGCATAATACACAGTAATTAGATTACCTTCAGAAATGTTTTTATATTTTGTAATATAATACAGGTGTTCTTTAAACACTGTCGCATCCGAAACCACGATGATCAGTATGGGCAAAAAGACATATTAGCATATTAAAAAAAATATTTAGAACGAAATTTTTTTTTTAAAAGAAAATCCTCCTCGTTTCTCCCCTGCAGAAGTAAATAATCATTTGTTTTTTTTTATATTTAAATAATCATTTGTTTTTTTAAATATTCCACGCCGAGTGACCCCAAATTAGCATTTTTTCGTTAAAACAAGAAAAAGAGTATTAATATGGAAGTATTTAAAAAAATATATATTTATTTATCAATATACACGGCACGTAGTGCCTTTTACTCTACAAAAAATACATATTGTGTAGAAATAAACACTTAGATACACAAATAATACACAGTAGATAAACGAAAAAAAAAGCATAAAAAGTTTATATGTACATATAAAAATAAAAAAACATTTTACAATGGTCTCATTCAATAAACACGCTAACATATTGTGCTAAAAATAAATCATGTGTTTAGTTTATTAAACAAAATTACATTGAATTATAATTATTTAAAATGTATATTAAAACATCACGAATTATATTTATTTTTACATTTTATAAAAACAATGTGACCCACTCAAATCATATATTTTTAAAATTGTATTATTCATATAACAAATATAGGTTTACAGTATTACAATTTTTACAAAAATATTAAATACAATTTTTACATAAATTCAATACATGTATTTGCATTAACATTTCCCATTACGAAAAAGAAAAAAAACAATTCTTGTGTACATAATGGGGAGTGACATTTTACAATAATTTGAATATTTTATTTTTGTTTATTAATACTTTTAGGATAACATACATAACTTTTCACTTCTTTCTTAAATATGTTGTATTCCTAACTGTACTTTTTAATTTCTTTGTTCATTTATTATCAAAATATAGAAATATATAAAATAGAATTTATAACTAAGTAATATTCTCAAGGATGTTTATGTGTGTATATGTATGTTCATATGTATGTATGTATGTATGTGTATATATGTGTATATATATATATGTATGGATATGTATGTGTGCATGTACGGGTATAAATATGTATGGATATGGATGAGGATGATATATAGATATAGACTTACATATAGTTATAGATATAGAAATAGATATAGATATGGATATGTTAATAAATAATGTTTTTAATAAAATGCTTTGTGCCTATTAAATATGTACACACTTCTGTTTAAAATGTTGGTACTCCGGTTCTGTATTTATTTATTTTTTATCTTAAAATTGCATTATCATACACTTATTTTTTGCTTTTTTTTACATCTTCTAAATAATTTTTTTGAAAGCATCAATTACATGTACTTTTTTTCGCTACCTATATCTAAGTTAGTAGTAATTATTATTATAAAACCATGTAGGACTATCATATGATTAATTGTAAAGGATCTTTACCGACAAGCCATATTCATTGGCTTGGTGAGTCCTGTAAAAAAAAAAATAATTTTAAAAATCTCTTAAAATAACTAAAATGTAATATTGTATGTAAATAATAAATAAATAAATTAAAAAAAAATAAAAAAATCATTAAAGAAAAATATTCCTCTGTAAGTATAATGATGTTGTGCTGAAGTTGTTTTTAATTTTGGAATCATACCCAGTTATTCGTGATTAATTGATTTAAAACGGACATTTAAGTTTCTATTCAGAAAGAAGGTAGTATGGGCTCCGTACACCAGATGGTGTAGGTTGGTGTACGCAATAGTCGGATTGTGGTTGTAGTCGTTACACTACTACTCTGTAAACTGTAAAGGAAGGGAATCCTGATTTGCCTAATCGACTGAATGTCCTTAAGATGAGAGTTCTCACAAAATTAACTGTCCACTGAATTTGCAGCAAAAAATATGAGGATCAAACATGAACCCGGAAATCTGGACTCGCATAAGAAGCATTCTTGCGAATTTTGATTTGGTCAGTTATATTTGTTTAAAAAGGTCTTCTAACACTAGAATATTTCATAGTCCCCGGCCTGGCACCCGCAGCGTAAGATTGATCATCTTACCGCCATGTAACAAAAAACGATCAAGATACGCTTCGATTCAAATCGATTCGATCCCATAAGTATGAATCGCGCTAAACGGAAATTTCACAGAAAAAAGAACTTTAAATGAGTATGAAGAGAGGACCAGTAGCTCAATCACAAATAACTATCGACGTGCTAATAAGCTACGTGATAACAATTTCTCACCATGTTTGTTTATGGTTTTTGCGATCACAATGGAACATCCGCGAACACCTAATATTTAATGTCAAAATATTTACGTTTCTCGACGTATAATCCTGCTGCGCAGCACACCGGTGTAAATATTGAAAATATTCCAAAACTGCTATTTTTATTTATTTATTTATTAATTATAACGCTATTCATTGCATTTAGCTGGTGCGGCGGTTGGCAAGCCAAATGTCAAGAAAAGCCATAGTAATTGTAATTTCGTAGTTTTTTATATATTTTTTATTTATTTTTTTATTTTATTTAGATTTTATTGATAAACCCTTACGGGTTACATACATTTAACAAAATGTTTTCACTTTTAAAATTCACAGTCTACTGTTAATAATAATATTTTTAACATCTTTTGTAAAGATAAAAGAATTGAAGGAATATTGATGTTTAAATATGGGCAGAATGGTGAATGTTACACAGTGTGTAAAGTGTCCACTTAAACCAGCCATTGATAGATCATAAGCCCTGTAGATGTCTAGACTTCTATATTACCTTCTCTTAAATGTTCTTCATCTCTGTTGTAATATGTTAATATAAACAGCTCCCCAGGGAGTTTGGACAAACTCAAAATATTGATGTTAAACTTATATGGTCTCTTCAGTTGAATTATCAATTAGAATAACTTTAAAAATATGTACGGTTTCTATATTTTCAATGGTACGTATCCATATCTGCCACTTTGCGTGTTACGATGTATAACCACATTATAGCATCAACTGGATTATAATATACATAGACGGTTTAATTGTTATGTTGAGAGTAGAATGGATAACTACTTATCTATCGTAGTTAAGCTGGCGTCCAATATTTAGCGTGCCCAATGAAAACAGATAAAAGGATTTGATTTAAGCATCGCGTGATTTCATTCGATGTTCATCCCCGCTTAACAATAACACTTCATGTCACTTAAACCCCCACATTAGTACATTTCTGCAAACATGCTGTTAGCTAGAGGGGAAACGCTACAAACGAGAATAGATAGAGTAATTAGTACTTATTTCATTCAGCGAACTATAATAATTATTGTTCGTTAAATAAAATAAATAATTATCAAAACTCCACGAAGCCCGGGGTAAAGCATGCCATTTTACAATATTAAAACATGTGTCAAAGTCTTTAAAGATGTGGAAAAATACTGTAGTTTGTAGAGATAATTTCTTAGATTTTCTGAACATTTGAAATGCCCACTAACCTTGATGATAGACTCTGCAATATATCGATAGCTCAGTTCCATAGAAAAACAAGTCGAAGATTCAAAGGTTTGAGTTATATTTACCCATTATATTAAAAAACACTTTATTACATTGTGTAACATTCATGGGTTATAAGCAATGAATAAAAAGTGTTATCCCTCTCCGTTGCGATAAATGTTTGTCTTAGACAGGCGCCGTGGCACAGTTGGTTAGACGGCTATTTATGAAACTGGCGTCGCGGGTTAGATTCTCGAGAATGGTGAATGTTACACGATGTGTAAAGTGGCCACTTAAACCAGCCAATGACAGGTCATAAGCCCTGTAGATGCCTAGACTTCTATATTACCCTATCTAAAATGTTCTTCATCTCTGTTGTAATATGTTAAATAGGTATCTGAATAAAAATTGCATTCTTTTTTCAGATGGCTATCATCGTCTTTTAATAATTTATATATTTAATTTAAACGCTATTGCGGGTTTTTAAATTATAAAAACAAACAGATATAGTACTTACAAACTATTAACTACATAGTGATAGCGAGTATAAAATAAATGAAGTTCATTTGTTCACAAGCCGATAATTCCAATAGTCCAGATGACGTATTAGTTACAGAAATAAATATGATCACACGTGTGCTAGTGTGTCAAATTCTACTCATGAATAGATCGGTGTAATCAGTCTCACTAATGGAACCACCCTAAAAAAGAAAATAATACATCCCCGGTCTACCCTAGCCTAGATACGAGGTCACCTGAGTTAGGGTGGTTCTACATTCTATAATAGCCACGAAATCCACCCCTAACCTAATGAGTTGAACCCACAATGATGAGAAACTATTCAATTGAATAAATAAAAAGAATTATCTGAATAGACACGCAGGGTAAACTGGGGTATTGAAAAATATAAACATGATATAATTTGCGGTTTCTAATTAACCTGTAAAGATTTATAAAGATATTTAATTAATAATGAAAGACGTAGACTTATATTTAATTCAATATAAAATAAAATTATGTTTTCTTTTATGCAGAGGCAGCTATGGTCAAAATATTTTTATTTTCTTTCGCCGTTTGTTACATACTAGAAAAAAAACGCACATGAAACGTTAGATTAATCATTTTATATTCGTCCAAAAAAAATACGCTTAGATTGGTGTATCAATGGCTCACGGATCAGAGGTCCAAGTTTTGAACCACGCTTTACTACAAATTAATTAAGTTGATTTCCATTTTCAAACGCAGAATTATTTCTTATTTCCGGTTGTTGAAAACATTGCTTTAAAACGGAGATATTTTAATAAATTGTTTTTTATGAAAATAAGTCAATCAAGAAACCTATAAAAGCGTCCAGTTTTATTCGACGTCATAGGACGTACGGTTTACAAATAGTTTTGAAAAATGGAAAAGATTTCTAAAAAAAAATTCAAAATCCACTCAGTTTTGGGGTGAATGAAACCTCGAACGAAACCTCCTGTCGATTTCAGCTAGGCATAATCAGTCCGACGTGCAGTTGCCTTTTTCGCACAACATCGAGGAGGCATCTGCGAATGAGTGTCAGAAAAACATGTTCAAATTCATTCACTGGCATCATTGCATATCCTCTTAAGCTTTTAAAAATCATTAATGTATGTACTAAAAATCGCTAACAATACTAATACAAATATTTAAAAAGTACATAATATCTACGCACTAAACTCTGGGGTTCTCTATTACATCGTATGGATTCTAATGAAAAAAGTTAGGCTTATATGCTAGATGTGTTTGAAATGTGGTGCTGGAGACTGATGCGCATTTCGTGGACTGCAGGAGTCAGGAAACATAAATGTCTCTTGTCTCAAACTATCGATAAGCAAAAGACAAGAGTCTCGAAAAGCTGGGTCCGTAATACAATGGGAAGTCAACATACATCTACAATTTTATCTACAAAGTCAAATACTGTATGAAAAATAGAAAATGCATACTTTTTTTTCTCCTAAAAACGTTTAATTACAGGTAACTAGCACAGATAATTGAAATTTTCATACAAATAAATACATATTGGGATGCAAATTTCGATTTTGCTTTAAATACAGCCGAAGATAATTCTGTTAACGTCCTATTGTAATAGAAACCCTGGTCTCATAGTTACAGAGTACGCGAGCAAGAAGATGGTCTCCTAATATTTGAACTGATCAAATAAAGAAATTGACGGGATCCTCATTAAACGCTGTCCTCAATTTGTACCAGGAGGGATGGAGGCATACCATACATCTAGTGAAATCACATGACCCGTTTTCTAATGGGATGTAAACATTTATCTTCCATTTTATCTACAAAGTAAAATTAAGTTTTCTGTATGAAAAATAAAATATGTTTAATTTTTTTTTTCTAAACATGCTCAATTATAGGTTTTCGACGAAGATGCTTAAATTTTATGTACGAATATTTAAACTCGTACATAAATATCGATGTTGCTTTATACTGTTTCGGTATGTACCGATATATATAGCGTTTATAATCGTGGCCCTGGAGACCACAACGCTTAGCAATGAGCAAGACGATGGTGAAGAAGATATTATGTATAGTGCGAAAATAAAATGATCATTTTATTTTATTGATAAAACACATAATACATATAGTAAAACATTTAAGTTTGTGAGTGAAAATTCTTGATGGAAGTTCATTGTAATTTATTATATAAATAAAACACGAGTGATACTTTAATCCACAAATTTGGAATATCCAGTGACCGGTCATTGGATATTCCAAATTTGTGGATTAAAGTATCACTCGTGTTTTATTTATATAATAAAATACATATAGTATATATAATACTCTCAGGAATTATAAAAACAAACTCATTTGGGACCGTACATAAAAAGAAAACATTTTTGTGACAATACATAATATCATACAAACATAGTTTATACATCCGAAATAGTAATCAAACATTATCTAAGAAACACAGTACTTTACACCATCTATACAAATTACATTAATAACTATCACTATCAAAAATATTTAAGTAAAAAAAAAATATTGCTACACCTTTGGATTTGTTATTCGACTTTTCGTGTTTAAGCTCATCGGGTAGTTTATTAAATTTGGAATGGCCAATATTTTCCAGAGACCTTTTATCGAACTTCGTTGAGAGAAACGTAGATACATGAAGATTCCCCGAGTAACGCGTATTGTTTTATAGTTGTGAATATTACGATCAAATGTGTATTTTTAATTTGTAATTTTATTTATAAAATGCAATGTTTTCAAGCGTACGTACAATATTAGAAGGGGGACACAATATAAGATAAATGAGTATTATTAGAGCTGGGGAGTTTATTTAGGAAACATAAACAAATTATTCAATTCGTCAGGGTTGTTGTGTAATCATTCATTTGATTTAAATACTTTTTGTTATCCACGATAGCCATTCAGATATAAATTAGAATAGGTAACCTGGGGTGTAACATTATAACACTTATTTATTTATTAGTTTAATATACACTTGAGTTGGGGTCGTAACTAAAAGGGGGATAACTGATAAAATATAATCAAATGATGTTTAGTTGTTGTCCCGTGGTAATGTCGCTGTCTTTCAATCAGAGGACCGAGGTTCAAACTCTGCTCTACTTAACACTTTGAGCACCGGCCAAATACACATAGAATTTGTCCTGTGCCCGGCCCATTTTTGTGAAATTTCATGCTTTTGAAGGATTTCTTAAAAGTGTCATAGTTATGAAAATAGTGGGTTAAATCAATTGAACCTGCTCAGATTTATTTGAAATAATTAAATAAGTCATTTTTGTATGACGGTTTTGCCAACATTGGCCTTTATGGAGAGCCACATTGCGCATTGCAATGTTCACACATATACAGGGCCTCACTCCTTTTTTGTGCTTTGTATCCCGGCGCCGTGTAAACCCGTGATTATAAAAACCATCCGTTGTGACCCGGTCCCGTGTTTTCATGTTCTTTACCAGCAGCGAAAAAGAACTAATAAAAATCACTACATGTCAATAAAATGCACTTTTTTAGACAGCTGGTAAACCACGTGAAAACACGGGACCGGGACACAACACATAGTTATATAATCACGTGTTTACACGGCTCCGGAATACAATGTGTTAAACAAACTTACACGGTTATACACTGGAAATAACCATAAATCGATCGTCTGAACTGGTTAAAAAAAATGATTAAAGTAGTATTTAAATGGTCACCAAAAATTTAAAATATTACGATGAGTTTAGTGACTGGGCAAATAGGCAAAATATCCGCTTTATTAGTAGAGCATTCAACCAATTACTGAATATATTTTATTTATTTATTCATTACAAAGTTCGTATACCGTTCTTATATGAAATGAAAAAGTAACGTATCCCAGACTCCATGAGACTAATTGTCCTGTGTTGAGTTGAGACAAAACATAATTAAAAATGGAAGCAAAAACGGAAGAAAATAAACATTATAACTTGAACGGAAATTCCAAATCAGTATCCGAAACAACACGTTGTAATAATCAGGTTGTGGTCCTGAGGCTACTGTCTCGGACTCACGGACCAAAGGTATGTGGTTCGAATCCCACTCTACCCCAACTTGATTCCATTTTCCAATAGTGAGTTATTTACAACTCGTTGAAAATGGCCCTCAAAATTAAATATTTGGGTAAATCATAAGAACGCAAATATTTATTTTGAAAAAAATTTAAATATATGTGCACCATATTATGATAAAAAAAACAAATTTATCCAATGTTTCCTGCAATGTTCTCTTCCCCTAGATAAAATCCAAGTTTGAAATGAAATTAGTTTCCTATTTTTTTTTATTGGTTTTAAAATGAGTCTAACAATATTATTACCATTTAATTACGCAGTAGGTTTTCTCTATTATAATTATTTTGGAGGAATTCTGCAATTATTATTATTATTATTTTACATAAAACAGCATTCCAAAACATAATTTTTTCAGACTTGGACAAACGGTATTCGGGTAAATATTTGTTTTTTTTTTTGTAAAAAACAAATAAACGCGTATTTTCATTTAGTCGCAAATAACCATGCTGGAAAATGAGAAACAAGTTATAGTAGTACGTAATTTAAACCTCGAGCCTCCTGAAATAATAACAATAATATTATGAGTTTGTCCAAATTTTTGTAGATAAGAACTGGAGTTGAATCCAGTCCTTGTCTACAAAAATTTGGACAAACTCAAAATATTGTTGATAAATCCACCTGGTCCACGAAGAAGTATAATAATTGAATAATAAAATTTTCAGGCGTTGCCTAGTATGTAGGTGATATAATTCAATCAGGTGAATCTCACTCTGCAGAAATAAAGGTTTCAGCTTTTTAACTTCAAAAACGTCAACAGCTGAAATAATTAAAGGAATATAGATGTTCAAATACAGGTAGAATGGTGAATGTTACACAGTGTGTAAAGTGGCCACTCAAACCAGCCAATGACAGGTCACCCCTATAGATGTCTAGAATTCTCTAAAATGTTCTTCATCTCTGTTGTAATATGTTAGTAATAACAATAATGATTAAAATATTTTTTTCTGAAAACAAATATTTGAATTCCTATTTAAAAAAATATATTTATTGTACTTCTAGTATATACATGCATCCATACATATTTTCATATTGTCAGGCTTTTGGCCAAATGGCTATTTCTACTAACTAACCGATAAATGAAATGTGTTATTTACTTTATTTAAGTTTCAAAACGTACGTAAATATTTAAATTTTCTGTCCATTTCCTAAAATTCATAATAAATTGTGTTTGTAAAATGGGAATCGAGTTGTTGTAGAGAGGGTTTTAAACCTTGGACCTTTACTTCGTGTTCATTAATACTATTATCATTTTTATTATAATTATTATGTTACAGTGTGTAACACATAAAACTGTCAATGACAGGTTATAGGCTCCGTAAATGCCCAAATTTATATATATATATATTTTTTTTAATGTTCTTCATCTCTCTTGTGGTATACGCCAATATAGAATAGTACTTTACTGCAGAGAATGGATCGCATATTATATTCCATATGACACATTCTCAGCACTTACTTTTTAACAAGAAATGGTAGAATGAACAGGGGAGACTGTGGAGGTAGGAAACTGAAACCACTTTTATTTTTTAATGTTTGAATGAAATATACGCTGCACGCATACTTTAATTAAAGTGTTTTTCCTATTTTATTTAATGTGTTGTACATTGTACAAGTATCCAGGCGAATGAAGAATACAGTTTAGTGTGTGAAATAGAATCCGAAACCTGGACGAGTGTTTTCGATTCGATGGCTGTTCTCAGGTAAACATCCTGAATAAAGAAATCTAGTGGAGATAAGTTTACCTCTATGTGTAATGGTTGGCGAATTTACCTACCATTCTTGATGCCCTGGGTTCATTTCTGTCAGGGTGGACGCAAAACATTGATTTAAAGGTTTATTTAAAGTCAATATTTTATTATATTGAGTTTTCTACTGACATTTCTTGGTGGAACTGCATTTTAACGTATTTTACGTATTTTTATTATTATAATCAATATTTTATGTAAGATTGAGCACCTTATCTTCACTTAACAGATGATCGAGACATGCTGCATTTGATGTTATTATGCCCGGAAATACAAAAAGGACGAAAATTGTATAGGCAGGCTGTTAGGTGGCCAGCACATGTTCTTATTTAAACGGTTATTTTTTTCAAATTTGTTGCAAAAGAGAAAAAAATAAGTCTAGACATTTACAGGGCTTATGACCTGTCGTTGGCTGGTTTTAGTGGCCACTTTAGACACTGTGTAACATTAATCAATCTGTCCTTCGTTTCAACATCCACATTTCCTCGACTCTTCCATCTGTTGACTTTTGTGAAGTAAAAGAGCTGAAACTCTTATCATGTGGGTGAGATTCTAGGCAAGATACTACCAACGCCTGAAAACAATTTTGCAAATTTTATACTTCTTCTTTTACTTACTTTTATTTAATAATGTGCAATGAGTTCCGTATATTATTGCCATGTTTGTTAGCCTGCTAACAAAAATAGCCTTAATAATTCTCCCTAGGTTCTCAGCATAGGGTGTCTGTAACAAAAAGCCCCGTAACAGAATAAATATTATTTATCGTCAAATTGCCGACATTGGTAAAGCTGTGTTGTAATGACGTAATACAAAATTGTCCAGGCGAGATGTTATAATCGCATCTCCTTCGTGTTCCCGGAGCTTAGTCCAGACGAAGAGAGGACTTCGTACAGAGCGAGGAATATAAACGCCCCGGGAGAAAAATAATTAAATCTATTTATTTTTTAAAAGTGTATATCTGAATATTGAAAACAAACGGCAATAAATCTATTTTTTTGGAAATAAGCCCTGTTTGGTTTGAAAGATATTTAAAGAGAAACGGATAACTTTTTTGAGCAGTGAATATGGAAGTCTAAGAATGTATAGAGCTTATGATCTGTAATTTTCTTGTTTTAGTAATAACTTCCTGCACTGTATTACACAATCATCATTCCACGTGCTTGAACTTCTTTTTTTCTTTCATCTGATGATTTTTGTACATAAGATTTGTAAAAGATTATGAGCTAAAAATATAAGAAATAAAAAAAAATGTTGTGTTTACCGTATTTGCACAAATATTTGAATGTTAAGGACCTTTTCTAATGAGTTGTAAATAACTTAGATTAAAAACTGGGAATCAAGTAGAACATGGTTCGAACTACGTACTTCTAATCCTTAAGTCCCCGACACTTGCCACGGGACGACAGAACCACAATAAGATTAATGTATATTAAAAAAAATAAAAATATTTGGTAACTTTTTTGGTTTAGCTGGCCGTTAATAAGCCCAATACAAGACTGATGATTTTGTTGTGAAAATATTTAAGTCAACGACGAGAAAATATAACTTACAATAATTGTGCAATCAGTACAATAAAATCAATTTTAACAATTCTGAAAATCACTGAAGCCTATTAATATAAATTAGTAATACATTATTGACATTCAAAAATATTTTCAGTTTCATTCAGTAAGTCGGTGCTTACTGAAGCCATCATTCTTTGTAGCTTCAACTCAAAATTGAAGACGGGAAACAGCCCCCAATCACCCCTCCCACAATGTTTCCACCCCCGCATTGTGACAATGATGTGGTATGTTTGCAATACAATATTCATCCACCTTTGCTGCAAAATCACTGGGACGGAAAGTGTTTTCGAGACAATTGAAGGCTTTTCTTCTCCATTCAAGTGTCATAAAACATTTAATAAACTGGATAAAGTTTTGCGTAATTGAGCGAGAAAAAATCCATGGAAATTAATGAAGATTGAAGATATAATGGTAAACGATTTTTAATACTTTTATGGTTATTATAATAATGTACTTTTCTGTTGCAATCTGTGATCTTGTACTCTTGTAATTTTTTGACAATCACCAAATAATACGCTGTTTGTAAAATTTATTTGTAAAGGGTTCGCGATGAACCTTTTACAACATTCATGGGGTATGCAAAAAATACGAGAACAAAAAAAATAATTTGTCAATTAGTTGCACAAAAAGATTTTTTGGGTTATTATGACGTGTGTCGTTTGTACTCTTTATCGACGTTTCGGATCGTATTACAGCGTCCATTATCAGGGTTGATGTTGATGCATAATAACCCAGAAAAACTTATTGTGCATCTGAATGACCTTGCAATTTCTAGGAAGCTTAATCATGTTAATTCCTTGCTTTTTTTGGCACCACAACGGGCCAGGAGACCCAATTATTTTATTTGATTTATTTATTATATATACGGCCTTAGCCAACTACAACAGTTACACGAAGAAACATAAATACAAGAAACTGAACAAAAAGAATATAAAACTATGAAGCAAAGACAAACAAGGGCAATACAACAATGGCATACAATAAATTCATAAAAACGAAAGACATAAGACTTCGAGCTAAACCATGCCAATCCAACTTCATCCCACACTGTTTTAGTCACACGTTCTTATAATTTACCCAAATATTTCAATTTTGGTGGCCATTTTCAACGAGTTGTAAATAACTCACTATTAGAAAATGGCGATCAAGTTGGAGTAGAGTGGGCTTCGAACCTCGGACCTCTAATCCGTGAGTCCACAACACTAGCACGGGACCACAACCCGATTCAATTTACGTCTCTAATTTCCCCATCAGCACCTACTGGAGTACTGGGCACCGCATTGATACTCGAAATTGGAGGGTTTTCGGGAGATTCTTAATTTTTTTTATCGTCGCCAGTCCAGGGACAGTTACGTTGTAGAATTATCTTTGAAGCAAATATTTAATTCCTACTCTTCTGCTAGAAATCCTAAAAACGAAAATCTAGTAGAGAGTCTCGTAGCATAGTGGTTGACGCATTCGCATACCATGCTTGAAGTTCCGGGTTCGATTGCTGGGTCATAATGAAATATTTGTTTTCAAGGTGGTTTTATAATAAAATTAAAAGATTCTAATATTTTTTTAGACAAAAAGGAAATATTTGAGTTCTTATTATTTACTCTAATATTTAAATTTTCAGACCATTTCCTAAAAGTTGTAAATAACTTGTGCTGGAAAAATGGAAACCGATTTATGGGATATGAGCCTTGGACCTTTGGCCCGTGAGTCCACGATACTACCACGGGACCACAACCCGGTTTAAAGTTCTATGCTAGAATATTTTGATACTTTATTATTATTCTTAAATCGAACGGTTTGGTCGCGTTAGAAGAAATGGCTTTAAGGCAATTTGCCTACCCTAATATGTATTAAAAAATTAAAAATAAATATGTATTATTTAAACATTTTTCGTACCCTATAAAGATGAGAAGCCTTCACGAGGAAAGTTTGTATACATCCCCGTAAGGATTACAGGAGATTATCATTCAGATTATAGATTATATTCCCTGAAGGCGTTGGAGTGAACGTTTTCAGATGTTGAATATTACGAGTATAATGCTAAGGATTTTCCACAAATCTTATTTAAACTTATTTCAATTGAAATTACATAACGTCTTTAGTCAAAATCATCCGAGAAAATGTTGGTTCATCTTTAATTTCTATTCATCTTAAATGGGAAAAAGGAGTTTAGAGATAATATTAAGTATTATCAAAATATTTAATCTATTCTGATATGAATGGATTGAAATAACATTTTATTTTAGAAAAAGAAACTGGAGTTTTTTACCGTTTCATAAAATAGAGATCAAAAACGTTTTTACATAGGTAGTTAAATACATTCCTTTGTTCTTATGCTCTTTTACTTCACAAAAGTCAACAAATGGAAGAGTTGGGGAAATGTGGATGATCAAACATGGACATAATGGTGAATTTTACACAGTGTGTAAAGTGGTCACTTAAACCAGCCAATGACAGGTCATAAGCCCTGTAAATGCCTAGACTTCCATATTCCCTTCTCAAAAACGTTTTCCCTCTCTGTTGAAATAAATTTAAATATGAACAACTCCCTAGGGATAAAATTAAGCCAGTTTGCAAGCATTTGGACATACTCAAACATTGTTGTCTTTTTTATGTATTATGTATTTTTAGATTAACTGTGTATTTTTTTATTGACTGTAATATTGTTAATATATTTCTACTTATTTTTTATGTAATACCTGTAAAAATCCTGTATAGATAAAATAAATAAATTCTCCCTCATGGCCATATTGCAAACACGAATGGTAGGCTAGATCTGTATTTACTTGTATTAAATTCAATTACAAATCTCTGTCCATTTCAGTATTTTTATAAATTGAATAGAATATTTCATCAATTAAACGGTAAGAATTTCAGATTATTTACTCAGTTTAAGAAATGAGGAATTCTTAGGGGTGCCCCATAATATGGTGACGTATATTTGCCGAACACTCAACTTTTAGGGAATGTGCAAAATGGTTAGTAAATTAAGCATATTGTCAAAGGAGCAATAGACAATAAAATAAAAGAGCAAGTAATGTACTTTAAGTACTTGGGTGTTGAGATATCCAGCAGCAACGACCTATATGAAGAAGTAAAAGAACAAACAAACAAAACTGGTGCTGTGGCTAGATGCTTAAGAAATGCTGAATGGAGGAACTAACATATGCTGAAGGAGAGCAAAGTACGGGTTTATAAAACCTGCATTTGACCTATCATGACATATGGCATTGAAACAAGGGCTGACACCACTGGAACAAAAAGCCTCCTATGAACGAGTGTAGTGAAAACTCCCCGATCTATTGCGGGAACGACGATGGGAGACAAAGTAAGAAACTCCGAAATAAGAAGGATCTGTGATGTCCAAGATGTTGTGCGATGGGGGAGATCAATAAGTCGTTTCTGAAGAGTAGATTCAGAAAAAGTGATCAATATAGTAACGGGTGCAATACCAGTTGGCAGCAGACTACCGGAAGACCACCAAATGGTGGCGGGACAGTTGGACGTCCGCATCCCAGGAACAGGCTACGAGCAATAACCGGACGCAGTCCTAGATAAAGCAGAAGAATAAAAAGTCAAAGTAGCCCAATGTCTTTGGTTATTTTATTTATTTAACTTTTTGTACATAATGTTATTTGTACATTGGCGGTTATGAACTGAACAAATATTTTGTACCGTCCTTATACCAGTTAGTTCAATCAACAATTTTTGAGTGTGTCCAAATGTTTGGAGACGGGTTGGATTTGCTTGTCTCCCTGTAAATGCCTAGAATTTCATATTCCCATCTCAAAAATGTTTTCGTTCTCTGTTGCAACAAGTTTAGACTGTCTTTGAGTTTATTTAATCGTGACGCCACGACACATCACACTTAAGCAATGTACAACAATTCGCCCCATGCAATAGCTTCCCAACACGCCACAACAATACAATCCTACATTTGATGACGTCCCTAATGATTCTTGGAAAACTGCTAATCGTAAAGAAAACAGGAATTCTAAAAGAAGATGTCGTTCAACATGTGATGTGGTTTAAATAAAGCTATTTTAAATAAAATAAACTACAGATAGATAAAATAAATCGTGTGGGCGCTGTTTAAATATTATGTATCAAATTTTCATTATGACATTGCATAATTTAAAATCCCGCGATATTAAATATGCATTCTCATTAAATACCAATTAAAATATTAAATTTAAGTTCATAATATTACGAAGGTAGGTCATCATAATTACTAAACCTTTATTCTCACACGATGGTGTATAAGGCACTACATAGTTCAATCAAATACAGCGTATCTCGATCATCTGTTATACGAAGGTCAGGTGATTAGTCTTACGCTTCAGGAGCTAGTCCAAGAATAGTGAAATATTGCCGTAAACTAAAAGTAATTAATTACCATTAAAAACAATATTTCATGTCGACATTGTCAGGAGTCCATCCAGGCACTCCAAGCCTAAGAAAAAATAACGTGTTTAAAAAAATATCACAATATAATATAATAACACAATATAAATATTACAATTTTTATTTCATACAATGTTTGCAATTGGCTGCTGTGTATTGATAGGGGCGAGGTAGTGGAATTATGATAACTTAAAAAAAGTTATTTTTAATATTCATGCATACACATTAAATCAAATAATTGATGGTATCCTGATTTGTGTTCCTTTTTTATATTCTATTTATAAATAACGATTTTTTCTATTATTGTTTAGTATCGTATAAACCCTTTTTTTTTAAATAATTATTTTTAATTTTAATATTTAAATTTTTAAAGATAACAGTATAGTTTTTTGACAATTATGCGTAAGTCTTATTTTCCATGAATTTTAATGTACTTGATGGTTTTATTATTTTGTATATTAGGTGATTATGTTTGTAACTTTGTGTAATTCATATTATAATATTTTATGTCCTTTAAACGCTATTGTTTTCTAATTATTTAAATTTGCTATTCTGTTTTTTTGATTACGTTTGTAATGAAAAAGTTAAATGCTACGGGAAATTGAACATTAAAAATATTTTTTTAAAAGTGGTACAAATTGAAGCATTTAATTTTTCCTCGAAGTTTCTTTAAAATCTATGAAAAAATTAATGAAAATGCTTTAAATAAATATGAACTACTTTAAATGATGTTACAAGTTGTTCTAAATCAACCAACGATAGAGTTTTATGATAGATTTCTGGTTTCTGGGAAGCCAACCAATCAATCAGAACAATTTACCGAAGAGAAATATTGGCGTCCCGCGCAAAGCAATTAAAAAAACGACGATAATGCGATACATTAAAAAAATAAAAATGACAGTCTATTTATAAATAGAAAAGCCACAGAACTTCCGCAATATGTATAGTTTCTAATATATTGTTTTTTATGTAAAGTTATTTATTTATTTTAGATAGTTGTATAAAAAAAATATTCATTTTAACAACTAGTTAAACACTTAATTATGAACGAAACATGTATAAAAAAAATATAATAATAACAAAACATTGTTTGTTGCAACAAAAAATATTTTTGAGAATATGTAAGCCTAGGCATTTACAAGGCTTATGATCTGTCATTGGCTGGTTTAAATGGCCACTTTACACACTGTGTAACATTCACCATTCTACCCAGGTTTAAACATCCACATTTCCTCAACTCTTTCATCTGTTTATTTTTGTGAAGTAAAAGAGCTGAGTTTTTAATGCCCTTGTATATGACAGAACATAACATTTAGAAACATTAAATTTTAGTTGGTTCTATGTTCCCCAATCAAATATATTATTTACATCAGACTGGAGAAGGCGGCAATCATTCAAGGTCGAAATCTCCAGAAACAATTTTAGATCATCTGCAAACGACATAACTCGTGAATGCGATACTACGCTAGTAATCTCATTTATACAAATAGAGAATAAAAGTGGACCTAAATTAGAGCCCTGTGGGACTCCTGAAAATGTAAGAAAGGGTTCAGAAGTAAAAATTCCATAAAGCTAGGGTTTCCTAGGACAGCGATGCCCGTATTTTAACGGCCGTAGTGAACGGTGATGCGGTGAATAACCGTCGTAACGGTGACTAGAGTGTGGTTTCTTAGGAAAACGGTGTTATCAACACCATTTAACACTGTTTCCCTAGGAAACCACTGTCTAGTCGACGTAACGACGGCTATCCCCAGCATCACCGTTCACTACGGCCGTTAAGATACGGGCACCGCTGTCCTAGGAAACCCTAGCTTAAGTGACAAATTGACTCCTGTTTTTAAAAAAAATTGCAAAAAATATTAATAGTTTATTACTAAAACCAATTTTATTTAATTTGATTAGCAACACATCGTGATTCACCCTGTCAAAAGCCTTGGCAAAATCACTATATAAGCAATCCACTTGATGACCTCTATCCAAGGCTCTCGACACGTATTCAGTAAATACCACAAGATTAGATTCAGTTGATCGTTCAGATCTGAATCCATGCTGTTCATCAACCAAAAAAGGGTTGTAACAATGACTCGAAAACTTTGGCCGGAGCAGAAAGAACAGCAACTGGCCTGTAATTCTCAACAGAAGTCTTGGAGCCACTTTTGAAAATCGGAGTTACCTTGGACTTCTTCCAAACTTCAGGAAAGGTACCCGAATTTAAAGACTGGTTGAAAAGAAAACATAGCGGTGCTTTTAAAAACTCAATACAACCTTTCAAGATGAAAGTAGGAACAAAATCCGGACCAATTGAATTAGTATTTTTAAGTTTGAGTAAAAAATTTGAAACTTCCTTCTCATCAAAACAATCCATGGATATGTTATTGGCTCCATGAGGGCATTGTTGTGGTGCATTACCAATACAAAGAATAGGAGATTCATCAGAGTAGACTGATTTAAAGTGACTCGCAAATGCATCAGCCACGTCCGAGTTTCGAACAGTCTTATCACCCCAATACATAGTATCAATATGTCCACCATCCCTGCGTTTGGATTTGATGTAATTCCAAAAATTATTTGAATCGAGAAGAATATCCTTTTCCATAGTATTAATGAATGATGAATACAAAGATCGAATTTGTGCATGGATTTCTGAACGATAGCGACTAAACACTTCATACTCACGCACACTACCAGTGGCCTTTCACTGTTTATGATAGAAATGTTTCCTTTCTATGTCCCTATTATAACCTACAATATCATAATCTAATATCTATTCAAAATGTTTTTTAAATAAATATAAATCTAGGTCAGTACGCATTCGGTATGATTTAAATCAGTTTTCAATCAAATACAGTGGTGAAATTGCAGGAATATTTTCTGTACATATAATAAAAGCGGGCCCCGTTTAGGTGCGGTAGGGTGTTGCGTCGCGGCGGGAGGCGGTTGCTCTGGCTACATCCAAATATTCCCATTTCGATCTTTAGAAATGGTCAGATATCTCCTTATTCCATTCATTACGCGTTCTGTTCACCTTTCGCCACCTGACAGAATTCTCACAATTTAATGTTTATGGTGTCTTTATTGACTTGTCTTATATTTGTTTTGGCAACGAGCACAAACAGAAGTGAAAAGATAAAATTTATCATATAAATCGCGTAGATTGAAGATCACAGAATCTCAAAGAGAGCATTTGTAAAGTCATAGTTGGTCATGTTATTTCTGGAATCAGCGTTAGTAAGCATAATTTTTAGAAACATTTTAAACATTTAACGGTGAAAAAGATTTTGAGTACCTATAAAGCATTTAAAATTTGAAATTTACCTTCACTGTCCGTTAAAACAACATAATACTGTATATTATTATAACAATACAATACGTAAAATAGATTGAAAGGATTTAAAATGTTAAACGGAAATTTTTGAAATACCTAAACAGCCAATCTACTAAACAAAATCATTTTTATGATTCTTTTCATATATTTTCAAAAAACCTCGCTGTACCTCATAGTGCTCTAACCTTTACAGCGCGTAAGAATACATTTTTTGTATCCAATTTCCAGTAGGGCTGAACTTCATCATTCTCGACCTGAGTACATACGGCCCGTTGTATTGTCGGAAACTGTAGCCAACTTCGTCGTTGATAATCATAAAAGGTTTTTTGTCCGTATGGGCGACTTTATTAGCCGGTGGCGTATTTTTACACAAAGGGTTACATTATTTATTTTTATTTTATTTTATTAACATAAACGGCAATCTGCCTTTTACAAAAAATTAGAATACTAACATATTTGGCTAAATATGTATTTTTTTTAAAAACATAAATTTCCTTTTATCCAAGATTTATAAAAAAAAATTAACCTAAAAATTATACAAGATTCATTTTTTTTTTAAATAACTTAAAATTATAAAACATATTCAGTGGAAAGTTTAAACAATTCAAGAATAAATGTAAAAAAACAAATGAAATAATAAAATATTTTAAAGTAATATAATAAGAAAATTATAAGTACTGTTTCATACAGCTGGGCAAAGTGAACAAAAAATTGTGTGTATTATAAAATGCATAAATAAATAAATATTATTACGATTCACCATGTTTGAAAAAGTTCAAAAGGTTTGTTCTATAGGAACAATACCCTACACTAAATATATCAGATACGTGGAATTACTATTGCCGAGTTCATCGGCATTACAAGTATACACTGTCCGTGAATCGTTGCTACAAAACGGTGGCACCCGTTTAGTCATTCTTCCAGGCAATAATTAATATTTATTATTGTATATTTTCATTCGTCGGTCATTCAAAAATACACTAATACTACTATGAATTTTGCACAACCTACATATCAAAACGCATATTCTTGAAAAACAGGCAAAATAATGTATATTGTGTGTAATTTAAGTTTGCTAAAAACTAAACATATGTGTGATATCTAGATAGTGTCTATTCGATATGACACTAAGTTTCTTTAAGACCAATAAACTTAATTTTTTCGTTGAAAATATATATTTCTTTAAATATGGAAGTTCAATGTTTTAAAAAAAAATGTTTATATACTATTAAACAAAGAAAAAAAAGTTTTTATTTTGATGTGTCGTATTATCATCGCTATTAGGTTATGCTATTTTTAATTACTCCGAGCATGACGTCACTAGCAGTAATTGGCAGTGCGCAACGGAATTTTAGTCCCAACACTTATGTATGGAAGTAAAACAAGGAACTGGCAGAAGAAGGATGAAAGCCAAGTGAACGCTTTTGAAATGCGATCTCTTAATATAATTGTGTGAGAAATCAATGTATGACAGGGTTACGAATGATGAAATCAGGCGAGAGTGTAAATCTGAGTCAGGTATAATTGATAAGATAAAGAAAGGGTCTCTGAGATGGTTTGGTCATGTAGAACGAATGGACGACGAAAGAATGGTGAAAAAGTATAGATTGCGAAAATGAACGATAACGTGAGACGAGGACGACCAAGGAAGACGTGGTATGATCAGATAAACCAAAATCTTAAGTCTGTCATGTCAAACGCAGGCAGAACCGAAGTGCATCTATGACAAGATGTATGAATGTGGAAGAAGCTAGAAATGATAGAATAGACGTATGTAGCGGTTATTCTCTCTGCCTACCTTTACAGAAAAATGGCGTGATGTTAGTAGTAGTAGTAGTAGTAGTAATGACGTCACTAGCCCTCTTCGGTAAGTTTTTCTGATTGATGGGTTGGCTTCTCGGAAACCGGAAATCTATCGCAACACTCCATCATTGGATGATTTAGAAAAACTTTTGACGTCATTTGAAGTAGTTAATTTTTATTACAATCATTTTTTTTTCATACATTTTAGAGTTACGTCCGGTGAACCGTACAATTATTAAATGTTCAATTTTCTACCGCGTGTAAGAAAATATTTGTCGGCCTTGTGGTGTAATGATCAATGCGTTTGCCTACCATGCGAGAGGTCTCGGGTTCTATTCCCGACATGGAAAAGGGGGTTTTCAAACCAGAATATTTCTTAGTCCCTGGACTGGAACCTGAAGCGTAAGACTGATAATCTTACCCTCATGTATCAAAAATGATCAAGATACGCCGCGATTGGTGTACCAATGCAGTGCACTATGCACCATTAGGTGCGGAAAGGGAATGATGATGAAGAAAACATGTTTATATCCATTTTTTATACAAAAAATCTTTAATTTTTTTGTTGTCAATGCCTGAATTTCAAGAAGTACCTTATAGTAAAATCGTATGAAGTTTGAAGCATAAGAATTATACATTTTTGGCAGTCTAGTAGTGAGCACAATTAGCATATCTTTATTTCTACTGTTGAACCTATGGAAATCTCTGTTTCTTCTAAAATGAACAATATTTTTATGTACATATAACATACATGCCGCATTGACGTGTTTTTATAGTTTTAAACTACTTTTAATTACTTATATTGTAAATGTATATAAAATCACGGTACCACCTGTTTCATTTACCAATAAGTAAAACATCGTATGTTAAAAATGCTTTTTGTCGTAGGACTTTTTCAGTGTACAATACAAAATTTAAAAATATAGATTACACAAACATCACTCTGTCGGATTTAAAATTTACACTAAAAATGCATTATGTAACTTAGTAGACATTATAATAATAAATATGTACGTCTCCCTTCCCCCTCCTTATCCTCTCTTCAAGCATTCTTGTCCTAATCCCGCCCAATTTACAGTAACTTAATGTTCTTAAAATAAATATTTAAAAAAGCTTTGATTATTGAAAAATATTTACGAGTACATCAAAATAACATTTTTATATGTATAAACTTATATGTATTTATTTAATATGTAATATATTTTCTTTACTAACTTTTTATACTTTGTGGAAATCTGTTATTAGTTCTGAGTTTATACACTATATCTGTTTGTTTACTATAAATATGTATGTAGAACTGTTGATTTCCCAAATAAAATAAATGAATCAATATATTGCTGCTTTTACTATAATGTGTCATTAATTTTGAAGATGTTTTTAAATTGACTTAAATTTATTGTCTTATATTTCATTTGAAGATTCTTCTCATCGTTTCTTAGAATCCCATAAAATATGTACTTGTATATTTATGTTTATCCTTTTTGAAAATGTTTTTTTTTTTTACATCTGAGCATGTTTTTCATTCTTTATTTTAATTCTTACCTTTTTTAATACTTTTTTTTTTTTTCTTCATTTTTAATATTATTTCTATTTGTAAATACTAACTACAAACTATTAAATAACTTTTTTTATATTAATATAAATTTTTAAATTACTTCCATTTACGTTTTTTTTCTTTCTCTTTTTTGTACTTTCATTAATAACCTTATATATATGTAGCTATTATGTAATATGGAAACTTCACTGGTCCATTAGAATTAAGTGTGTAAAATATAAAACTATGTAACCGTACTGTATGTTCCTGAATAAAAGAAAATAAAATAAAAAATACATCAAGTTTTCATAAATATATTGACACGTGACTCATATTGTAAAATGCTCAAACAGCTCTCTTCTGCAGCACAAAAACAGAATCAACATCTGCGGCACTTCCCCACAGCAGTATACCGTATGAAATAACGCTATCTAGCCGTACACTAGTAAGATGTATCTTTTTTGGGTGATTCCGTGTTAGTTGGATTTGCTCCAACGTTTCGGTTACCATTGCAAGAACCCAGAAATTAATAACGAGCGAATAATCAAGAGGCAATTAGCCATCCAAATAACATAAACAATGACGACGCGACGGGTTTTAATTAAATCCAACATGGTTACCGTCACTAGACACTACAAAACGACAAGGAATGTGCCTACTTCCGACTGCGACATGGTACAAATTACCAGCACATAATCACATAGTTTACCCTAAAGATGGATGCGGCGACGGTAGCCAAGACATCGGAACATATCCAACTAACACAATATCACCTAAAAAAGATACATTTTGAGAACCATGAAAATCTACGCACACAAGTTTTTATTTATTCATTCGCAATATAATTTTATTTATTTGGGGCACAAGTTCCAAGTCCTTGGGACCGAAGTCCTGTGTTGAGGTGGGACAAATATTTAAATAATATTGGTGGTCTCCGAGGCGTAGTGGTCAAAACGCTTGACTCACGCCCGGAAGGTTCCGGGTTCGATTCCCGGTGAGAACATAAAAAATAATTTGATTTTTCTCAAGTCTGGAATTCACCACTGTAATTGGACCTCCTGGCCTGTTGTGGTGTAAAAAAAGTTATATATTGCATAACAGTAATAATACACGAAGCAAAAATATCTTAAAACTGCACGGCATAGTATTGTAAAAAAAAAAAATTTGAAAAACATTTGATTGATATGAAAAAACCAAATCAAATAATTGAAAAATCATCAAGGAGTTTCGAACTCAAATCTCAACCTCAAAGAAAATCTAGTCCCGAACCCTTCTCTTGAATATAGATTTTGTCTTTGAGAGTCAGATACCCTTTTCCAAAACATTAAACAAAGCATGTAAGGTATACTCACGGAACGCTGAAAGTCCAGCATGGAAAGGGAGACCGGGGAACCAACACGACGGAGGAGGCAGACTAGGAAGACCCAACTGAACTGCTTGACCAATCTCCGGTACTCTTGGCAAAGCTTCTTGAAGGCCTGCTTCAGGAACATTGGACCGCATCTTTTCCCAGGAAACACCTTCATTTACTTCAATATCAGAGGAAGACATGGAATTCCCATCGCTACCGAACTCGTAATTTTCTTCTGTAACTTGACCATTAATTATGGAATTTGCATCGCATGGACTGGATTCTAGGATATTTCGGCTAATGTCATTTTTATCAGCGCGGGTTTTTTCAGATTCAAGATGTCCATAAATACGAGCGAAGAATTCTCTCGGAGACGATGGACGTGGAACAACAAGGGTGCTTTTTCTTTTTTGGTTTAGTAAGTCAAGATTTGATGGTATTGTATCTTCAGTTTTTTTAGTTCTTTCTATTAATGGCTTCATTTTAATATTAGTTTGCAACGCACAACAAATCAAACACTGTAAAACTATAAAAGGTTATTTTTTTCTAAATAAAAAAATAAAATAAAACAATCGAACCAAAACAAAAATCAAATAGTTTCTCAACTTCCTGTACACATTATACCAGTGTTTAGAAGTTTCAATATTCCCGATGGTTAATTTTTACTGATTTAATTGATTCTTCTCACGAATTTTCGATCTCAGATAACTGTGTCACGTGAGGGATGAGAGTAAACTGTTAATAGGAAGATAATGTTTGCCGATTTCGCCCAATCAGTGTGGGGGTGGGACTTGATGACTTGCCGTCCTCTTCCCTCCTGGGAGTTATTCGTATAATTTGAGGATAAAAAGAGATAGAAAGGGGAGTTCTGCCTGACATAACAAAAACGGGAAGAGGGATTCACTTTGCAGGGCATTAAATCAGTGGAAATCTTTTTACAACAAAGATAATTTTAATAACAATAATAAAAAACTTAACGAATTTCTTCACTATGAATTTTATTTAATCCAGGCATTAAAATCATTATTATTATTATTCACGAAAATATATAAAAATCCAAAAGTTCCTTCTCTGCAGATTGTATGAAAAAGCTATAGAAACATATGTAAATTTATCAATTGTGCTGGTATATAATTTTATTGACGAATATCGCAAAATTTTATGTTTTTTTAAGCATGTATGCATATAAAAAAAACATTTAAAATATAACTTTAAAAAAATGTTTGGAATTTTATATATTTTAAAAGAGATATTTGGTGTGTATCACTTTTTTTTAATTAAAAAATTTTGCTACCTGAAAGAAGAATTGGATGACGGATTACATTTTCTGTCATGGAAAAACAAAAAAAATAAAAGGAAAATCACACATAATATAAAAATATGAAGCTCCAGTGTGATGAATCTTATGGTCGTAACAGGGCCCTCAATGCATTTAGTCTTGAGAAAAAAATAATGGAAATATCCAATACAACAAGAAAAACCACGCCCTCGTGTCTTATAGACGATTCCAATAAACTTAAATCGGATGAAAAATAAATTATTAAGATACAGGAAAAACATATTGAAAATTTGTTCAAGGATAACTAACCAGATTTTACGCATTTACAATCAACTTTAGGGTCCCCTTCATACTGAGGTCGAGGTTCTTCATGCCATTGTGACCTTATCTAATAGAAAAACATAGGGTGACATACTTGATGATATCCCGGCTGAACTATTAAATTTAATCACTGAAGAAAATTTTACTCAGGAGTTATTCCCCAAGCTTGGCTGAAATTTTCTATTATCATGCCAAGGAAACAGCACCAAATTTTTATTACTGACTTTCGCATGATTATATATGTTTGGATAATTTATATAGCGCCATTTTTGTGAAAATCACCTCAAGGGCGCTGTACAATAAATAAATATCCCAGCACGTCTTGCAGCTACAGAGCGCATGGACGGTTGGGATTCTAGTTCCTCGTCTCCAATTATGATATATAACAATTATGATATATAGGAGCTAGATAACAGCACGTCTTGCAGCTACAGAGCGCATGGACAGTAAGAAATCTAGCCCCTATTTACATTTAAAAAAAAAATTAACAGTGAAGTTTAAAGTTTAAGTGATATTTCAAAAACGAAATAAAAAGCAAATTTATAATAATAGAAGTAAAATAACAACAAGTCTTGCAGCTACTGAGCGCATGGACGGTTGAAATTCTAGACCCCATTTACTAAATTTAGATATTTGATAGTTGATAACATTTACAAAATATGGTAAATATAATATGATAGCTAACATCACAAAAAGTCTTGTAGCTTTAAAACACAGTGACAAGTGGAATTTCAACAACATAAGAATGGTTTCTAGTCTAATGAGTCGCGTATTGAAATTGTTTCTGAAGATTATTTAAGCTAGAATAAAGAATAAGTGCGAGCAAGATATACATAAATGACAAACTATTCGGATTCCGATATGCATTTGGAACTAGAGAAGCATTACTAGCAATCAATGTGCTATTACAAAAGTTTCAAGTTCAACGCAAATAAATGTTTGCGTGCTTCGTCGATTATGAAAAGCCTTTTGATAGAATAAGACAGAAGTGACTGATGGAGATGCTGAAGGAATGCAACATTGACGCTATGGATCAACATTTCATAGAAAACCTTTACTGGTATCAAACCACAGAAATCTGACTTGGAAGTGGATTCACGATACAAGTATGATCCTGTTCCCACTATTATTTCATTTGTATAAAAATGTTCCAAAAAGCTCTAATCAGGGAGAGAATCAGCGGAGTCTTCAAAGATAATATCAGATATGCTGATGACCCAGTAAATCAGTAACCCAGTCACTTATTATTGATTTGTTGTAAAAACATGCCCTTGCATGCTCTAGGATAGGCTCGCAAATGTGCGTTAAAATATCAATAAGATAATGTCGTATACTGATCTAGCTGCTGTTAATTCCGACAATTGATTACGTCATTATTATTATGCTACGATTTTTGATATTCATTTTAATATATGGAACGCGGCCCTTAGTTGACCAGCTGTGTTCCGAATGTAGTGGGTGGAGCTTGCAGTGATAGTAAGAGGGGTCGACCAATCAGGAGATGATATTCTGACGTTTAAAGTCGTAAAGTCTAATATAAAATATTGTATTTAACATTATAATATAAATAATGATTTCTTTTATCAAATTATATATGATAGTTGAACTTGTATATAAATGGACATTTTCAAGGGTAGTTAAAACAAGAGCATTTCCAATAACAAAACAAAAATAAACAAATTATTATTTCAGGAAATGTATGTGAGCTTAGTTTTTAAGTGCATATAAATTCTGGTAGATGTTTCAACTTTCAACGGAGACAAAGCACCCTCTCAAAGATTTATTAAAAAACAAAACTTTACTAAAGTAAATATCAACAATATTTTGAGTTTGTCCAAATTTTTGTAGACAAGGACTGGATTCAACTCCCTGGGGAGCTGTTTATATTAACATATTACAACGGAGATGAAGAACATTTAAGATAAGGTAATATATAAGTCTAGGCATGTACAGGGCTTATGACCTGTCAATGGGCTGGTTTAGATGGATGGAAATGGATGGTGATAATGATAAATTTAGGCATAAAAAACGAACAATGCAGGATAGGTTTCTTTGTGTGCAAAGAAATTTTGGGATTAAAAAATTAACTAAAAAATTAACTACCTAACTTTGAAAAAATACGTTTGAAAATCTATAACTATCGTATGTCATACGCCAAGTAAGTAAAGAAGCGATGAAGAGCATTTTAATAACGAATGGTATAAAAATATTAGGGGGGCGGGATTGAAATTACCGATTTCGAGAAATTGCAAAAAAAATAAAAAATTAAAGTCATTCGCATCGATTTTTTCGCTTTATTGTGTGAAATTTTCTATATTTTTTCAATTGATTTATTTTGAATACAAACAGATTTAAAGGTTAAATGATTATAAATAAAAACTATAAAAAAATATATAGATGAAAATAGGAGGGCCTGCCATCCAATAATATGTATTTACTAAATAATACTAAAATAAAGCGATGACGCGACGGTTTTAAACTATATAAATAATAAATATACTATATGTTAAAATAAATAAAATATGGACAAAACAAGGAGATAGTGGGAAAGAAAAGAAGGGAATTAATAAAGAGTGGTGAAGGATGAATGAAGGAAAGTAACAGTGGAAAATTGTATTTGATTTAATGATTAAGAGTAAAAAAAGAGACAAAACATCTATTCTCTGTTATTCTGAATCAAGCCTATTAGTTCTCATCTGTACCTTTTATATAGAGTGTTAAATATATCAAGACTTAAAATTCTTGTTTAATGCTTCACATATAAGAGGGATGGTAGATGTTTTTTTATTTTTCATTTCAAAATACAAAAAATGTACAAAACAAAATTGTATTCCCATGAGTTAGCAAACTCATTCTGAAATAACATTAGTTATAAGTTTAGTAAAGCTAGGGTTTCCTAGGACAGCGGTGCCCGTATCTTAACGGCCGTAGTGAACGGTGATGCGGTGGATAGCGGTCGTAACGGTGCCGAGAGAGTGGTTTCCTATGAAAACGGTGTTATCAACACCGTTTAACACTGTTTTCCTAGGAAACCACACTCTAGTCACCGTTAAAACGGCAGTCCACTGCATCACCGTTCACTACGGCCGTTAAGATACGGCCACCGCTGTCCTAGGAAACCCTAGCTTAACACTAATATAGAAAATATCAGACAGTCTAGTTGATCTGGAGCAGACACGGTAAGCAAGTAGATTCATTATTTTTGGGGAACAGATTTATTATTTACAAATTTGTAAAGGAGGATCTGATTGAAAATATATTTTCTGCATGTTAATGAATCAAGCAATTTAAAAAAAGCTATTTAATTTGGAAAATAAAAATGAAATTTGTATTCTGATAATTATTGGGTATTTAGCTTATTTTCAGTTTTCGTCAATTTTTAATTGTATTTAACAAAAAATTATTTTTTTAAAACCACTTATTCTAGTAAGATGTTAGATTTCTAAATAAATGCCATAATTTGAGTAAAACTTCTATATCGATAGATTTAATAATGCACATAGTAGACCAAAAAGTATAAAGATAAAAATATTTATTTACGTAAAGCTAGCCCACCTAAAAAATGATCATCCTGTCTCGCTCAGCTTCATGGATGGATGGATGGCGTGCGATATTGAGATGCAGTTTGAAATCGTTGCAAACTCTTTCCGCCACCGAGATATTCCAATCGGTACGACTTACCCCCGACACTTTCAACCCCGTTGTCCCCTAATATTATACATTGTTATTTTGTATTATTTTTATTATTTAATTTTTTGTTAATGCTATTTTGAAACCATGTAAAACTAGTATCTAGTTGATACATATTTGCGTGCAGAAAATTTGATTTTACTTTACGGACAATTGGAGACAACTTTAAAGGAGCATGTAGGCAGAAACCAGTCGGCAATTAAATAAATAATAATTGGTCAAAAAAAAAGTTTTAATTAAAAAACTGAAAACCACAAAATTAGTGCTTCAAAATATAAATTGTATAGAAGAAAAGCTAACGGAGTTATCTGTTAGTTTTTCTTTGTATTCGAGGACTAGGAACCACTAATGCTCGTCTCAGAGAACATACTTTTAATGGCATGGAATTTTGTTATGTATTTTAATTTTGAAACAACCTATTGTAAAATTGAGTTATTATGTAACTTTAATAAATAATTAAGTAATTACTCGTGATGATTTTTTTTATTTTGAAATTACAGTTGAAATCAGCAGCATTTGTCAATTTTTAAGAAAACGCGTTAAATAAATATTTATTTCAGTTATCAGATTATGCAGATAGCATGGCATATATCAGACGTTACAGGGTATTTACAAAACACGATCAAACATAATTATCTAACTTATATGTATGACATTGACTTAGTGGTTAAATATTTCAGTAAACCTTAGTAAAAATTAGGAATCGAATAGTCGGATAGAATAATCGGAATAGTAAACCTTAAAAAATCGAATTAAAGTAAGATTCAAATTAAAATACACATTCTCAGAAAGAATATACATATTTATAATCGAAAAATATATCGAAAAATATATATATTTAAAATAAAAAAAAAAAATTAACAAAGGGATATCTTTTTGTATTGTTTTTGTACGAAAATGTTACACAAACTATGAACACCCACGTATCTCAACCCATGCGCAAGGCACTACTAAAACAAAGCAAACTATGGATACGTCAGTCTTTTTACCCCAGATACTGGATGGGAGGGGATGTGATGTTAGAAGCGTTCAAAATTGTGTCGGGTGTTTCACACCTGGTTCATTAATGCCGCGTTAAAATGAACTTCGAATTTTAGTCAATATAACAAGATACCCACTGGCTCACTCCTACCTGTGTACGGGTAGGATTGAACCAAGTAGTGGGTAGGATATATATGTTTTTTAGAACCAAGAATATTCGAGTAATGGCGGATACTTTAATTCTTTTTCCCGTATTGAATTCGGTGCATTTTATATTTTATTTTGGGTGGTTCTTCATTTTATGTTTTTCTTTCGTGTTTTTGAGGCATTGTTGCTACCTGCAAACAAATAAGAAATAATAAAATATAACTTTCAGATTAAATTTACAGCTCGGTAAGAATTAGCTATGGTTCAATCTTCTCTAATCGAAATTGGTTCAATCCTCCTCAAAAAATGAGTTTTTATTTTTTACAATATTTGAGTTTGTCTAAATGTTTGTAGACAAAAGACTGGATTTCACCCCCTCGGGAGTCGTTAAGAAACCAAACCAGCCATTGATAGGTCATAAGCCCTGTAAATGCCTAGACTTCCATATTCCCTTTTTTAATATATTCTCTATCCCTGTTGTAATTTGTTAATATTATTTTTTTAATATGTTATGTGTAATATTCACCACAAGCACACAGTTCTAGATACGACATAATTTATTACTTACATTTAGATTACTTCCTATTGTTTAGAACTGATTAGCAACTTGCGAAATTTATAAAAACTACGTAAATTTTTCTTCTTATTATGCATCAAATAGCGTGGATGACACTGTCAATGCACACACCTGTGACGAGATCTGAGAGCCAACTGAATGTACTGGACAAACACGAGTATCCGACACGTTACGAATTGCATTTCACAGTCTTATGGTCAGTGATTCACTCCTCCCCATGGTTCATTCCTACCCATGTTCCCCTACCCGTATTCTTGTTAGGATATTAATAACACTAACATGCAAATCTCAATATACACATTCACCACAGTAGTTGTACAAAAATATAAAAGCAACGTGCTGATATAACACATTACATATTGATTACCCTGAAATTATGCGGAGCATTAGTTTTTTGTTTCGGATAATTACCTTAGACAGCGTCAGCATAGACTGTTTCACATTCAAATATACAGGACCAACCTGCCAATGGTTATGCCTGTTGGAAAAGCTATCTCTATGTTGAACAATATTACTTTGGACATTGACATTTTTCACGTCTCTGAGAGAGTTTTTCGTTACAAGATTCTCTTACTTTTATAACACATTCTCTGGATGTTATGTATACATATGTGTTATTTTTATACATACCTAATTGTACCTTATTATTTTAATTATTCAAATATTAGAATAAGAATATTCCATGTTGTAATTTACATATATATGAATAAATAAAATTAATATTGAAATTAAATTATTTTATATGGTAACAAACACCAGCGTGCACTTAATTATAATACAAATATGTTTATTGTTTTAAGAACGGATGAGTTCGTACTTTTTTATTATGTTTTTTACAGTCAGTGCAAGTTGGTGTAAGCTTTTAATAGCATGCGTCCTATCATCACATTAGTTTGATATTTTTGCGCATCTACTATGGTAATGTACATAGTGTAGATTTGCGCTTTAGTGTAATAATAAGGTCCTGACGAAGAGACAAATAAGTCTCGAAACCATAGAAAAGTCGGTATGTGGTTATATACAAATATTTAGTATATTTATTTATTTATTTATTAATTTACACGCCTAATAGGCTTTTACATATTTTAGAAATTACATTTAAGTGCAGCAGTGAAACATGAGTATGTAAATTTAGTTAAAATTAAAGATACGAGTAACATAAGAAAAGCTAAAAGATTCAATAATAAGTAAAAATCAGGAAATGTACCAACATAGGTATATGGTACATAGAAAAATATTTAAAAATTTACATATGAAAAATTACACGCATACATATTTTTTTATTTTTTATTTATTTACTTAAGTTAGTTAATATTACATTGTATATTAACTAATATATTTACAATTATAACAAATACTTATTAAATATTTCTTACATAACTACATTATTACAATAAACACAACATTTTTTTTTTAAATCCGTAAGTTTTCTTTCATTCTTCATACTTTCAGGCATCTCATCATACAGTTTTAACCCTTTATACATTAAGCTATTTTGTGATTTTGTTTTTTTCTTAAGTGGTAGTCTTATACTATTTCTATTTCTTGTCCTATATTTATGTACATTTCTATTTAATATAATTTCACTTATAAAATACTTTGGCATGAGATTATTAAACACTTTATATATAAATACAAATACATTATACCATAGTCTTTTCTTTATTCCTATCCAGTTCAATTGTTTTCTCATTTTTTCAACACTATTATATTTGCTTTTTTTCAGTATAATTCTCATTGCTCTATTTTGTAGTATTTCAAACATACATATAAGTTTATATTGGAAAAGTAACATTTGTTATGATGACACTGTATCTTGCTAAACAAATAATTTCACATAAGGAATGACATTCGTCTAATGATTGTTTTCGTAGAACACAAATGGTCAGTAGTTCCTAAACAGTACTGAAGTGCTCACGTTGTTCCAACCCTTATAATGGATACCGACATAGACCTACAAGATCAGATGTTAGGCCTCAATCCGGACAAAAAGTAAGTTGACATTTATTTATTTTAGCAATGTTAAATTACACATTATATTAGCACCAGGTTCTATTATTAATTATTACATCAAATTTTTTACATTAGGAACTTTAGCCCTACGGGAAATTGGATACAAAAAATGTTTTCTTGCGCGCGGTAAAAATTAAAACATTAAATTGTACGGCAAAGATTCTTGAAAATGCACGAAAAAAAAAAAATATATTTGAATAAAAACGCACTACTTTGATTGACGTCTCTGGTTCATATGAACGAACCAATGATGTGACAGCTGTGAAGGATATCCGGTTGCCTAACTGTAAACGAACCATTGGAAAGAACTAACAAAGAACAACCTCTGACGTCCCACGCGGAGTTATTTCAGAAATACAAAACTTTAAAAATCATAGCGCTAATAAAACGATATTTAAAAAAATAAATAATTTTCTTGGCTTAGTTTAATAGTCAATCAACAAATAAAAAATATAAAAAAATCAAAA
Organism: Micrasema longulum; assembly: GCF_059751315.1. NCBI lineage: Eukaryota > Metazoa > Arthropoda > Insecta > Trichoptera > Brachycentridae > Micrasema > Micrasema longulum. Next base: position 379,902 of record NW_028279142.1, read on the forward strand.
AAAGACACTGAACTTCCTCATTAGTACTTTCTCAAAATATGAGAGGGTGCATGTCTTAAAAGCCGTTTACAAGTGGATAATACAATAGGTATGACAATATTGTCTTGTCCCAGTTCCGTGAACAGCTTCGACTGCGCAGTACAGAACGCTGTGACAATACGAAAATTCGGCAGCAGTTCACACGTGAGCGCTGCGAAAATGAATACACGACGGCGTTTATTATGAGCGAGTTATTACACGAAAAATATTATTTATTTTAAACCAAGACGTATTGGAATTGTTAAAGGTCGATCTAAATAATGAAAATGATTTTTGCTGTTTCTATTTTGGGCAAAAAAAATGGGCGGGAGCGACACGTTTACAAATCGCTATTGTCATAAGGTCCCGACTATGCGAGTTCACAAGAAGACAATGCGGCTTAATCGTAATAAAATCTATGGTAATGTCTCGGAACAACGTTCTGTCCTAGAAATTGCTTTTTACATGTGGACAATGGTCAAGTCCTGGGACAGAACAATATTAAATTCCCCAAGCGTAGATCTAGATCTGATCGACGACTCAGCACTCCGCTACAAATGAAAGCTGAGTCTCATCAAATTCATAAAAAAATAGTATTTTACTTTTGCCGCATGAAATTCACAATTATCTCCAAGATAAACATGAGAGTTTGGTTTGATTTGATTACATTATACTAGTATTTACATGCGCAGTATACGGAACAATATGTTTTTGTCTTAGGATTTAGTTTGGTGATTATAATACACAACGTCCTAATCATTAGGTTATCGGAAAAAAAGTGCACCCTGATACCCGAAGGATTAGAAATTTCTATTTGAATACGGTTAGGGGAATTCAAATATAATTTTGATTCATCTTTTTAACTATTTTTGGCAAGAAACGAAAATGAAAATGTTAAAATTCATTGTTTCTCTATAGGAAGTTTATAGGTGCATAAGCTGGATATACCTTATATTGGTTTTAATCTACAGAAGCGTGTTGTATAATTTACTACGGGTGGATGATAAAAGGTGTTTATTTGGTTTATTTCAAAAAAACCAATAATAAATAAATTTACTAATATTCTGCTGTTACTATGGGAACAGGTTAAACAGGCGAAGTGGTGTGGTATAGCAAAATATTTCTACGGATATACTGACTTTAAATTCTTAACTTCTTCAATGTCGCTGGACGAATCCTGATGACAAATTATGGACATTGGTTTGTGGTGATCTCGATGATGTCTTTTAGAGTTGAATTACTTATACGGTAATAATGCCGATAAATATATTTGAGATTTACACATGAGCTGCATCATCATTACCTTTCCGCACCTAATGGTGCAAAAATCACTGCATTAGTACACCAATCGCAGCGTATCTTGACCATTTTTGTTACATGAAGGTAAGACGATCAGTCTTACTCTGTGAAAATTCCTATTTGGATAAATATTTCAAGTCAACCATGTCAGGAATCGAACCCGAGACCTCTTACGTGGTAGGCAAACGAGCTGAATACTACACCACAAGGCCCACAAATCTGATCTGCATCTGTCCACCAAATTGGAACATTCAGTAATTCTCTAAATGTTCTATCATACAATCTATAAAAATGTCCAAACAAGTAGACAAATTTGGGTAGACTGATGATGCAGATTTTGTTCAGATCTCAAACATCTGTCTCTATTCTTTAGCTGGCTTACCCGGCTTAGGGATTTGAACATGGTTAAAATACCGTCGCCTATTTTGACTACGGATTGATTTCTTTCCAGAGCAGAACCCGTTAAAGATGAGAAGACGAAGAAGAAACAGGGCTTTTGGCCAAGTATGACCATTGAACCGCTGTGGTTTGGTGTGACCATTTCCTTCAGTATGGGCTTCATAGCCTTCAAGAACATGTTCCTAGAGAGGGCCTGCCTAGTGGACTTGGGGTACACCTACGAGCAGTGCTACCATTCGGAGGGCGCCGTCAAAGCTGCCATAGAGGTAAAAATCATCAATATCTTAATGCATTTATGTTATGTACGCAGTACCGTATTAAGAATGGAGAAAATACTAACAGATAATATTTATTATTCTCATTATATGTATCTAAGCAATGAAAAAACATAATTTTGTTTTAATTATGCTGGAAAAATCTCAGAGTAATAATGCGCATGTTATAGAGGAGCCCAAACGTAGAAAAACCATTCTATGACTATTAAGTATTAAGTTAGGTACAGTTCGCAGCAAAACAATGGGCCGTGCCCAGGTCGAGAATTGCCATATCGATACTCATTTGCATTCCAATTACTTTTGAACGTGTACACCTTTGACGCTCCTACTGCTGCAACCGAACATACTGCGATTCACCATTGTCGATTTTTATTTATTGTAACGAGTTATTTACAAACAAAGCCAAGCACATCGACGAAAGCATCCGTTACGCGTCTGTTGTCAAACAAAACAAAATGGCGAGATGAGAAGTTGTCGCTAACTAAAAATATGTAACGGTTTTCTTCTATGCAAAAAAACGATATGGCCCCTCTATAGCAAGCGCATTATTACTCTGAGGAAAAAATGCTAATACGAGTTTAATACACATTATATATTATAGGATATGAATAATATTTGTGTTTGATATAATTCGGTTAATTGTTGGAATATAACGGTGAGTAAGAACTAAAGACGAAGACGTAAAAAAATATTTTTATTTTTGTAGAACTTTATTTGTACATGGGCTAGTTTATTGACAAATAGTAATACCCGTAAATAACATATCTGGTTCAATTGACTGTCTCAAATTGCTGTCTAAACTCTCTATACTCCTCAAAAAGTTCTTAGGAATAACCTTTTTCTTCATACTTCTCTTGTCTCATCTAATTATAGGCAAAATTCATATTTATGGTGAACTCTCAATAATTTTAATGAAATAAAAAAATCAATAAAAATAGATTTATTGCAAATAATCATAATGCTGTGCGGCGGTTGCTTTCGAAATAATTTTGCAGTTTTTTTTAATTTTTTTAAATTTTGGATTTAGATAATTGTTTATTTTATGTTTAAGAATATATTTTAACTTACTGGGGTGCTGTTCGTAAAATCCTATATAATGCTTATATGTTATTAGTTTTTTTTATTATATACATGTAGCTGTTGGTTATCCGAATAAAGAATAAAGTAAACAAAATTGTAACCAACAACTGAAATATATTATTTTTTAGTTTTAATGCGCAAGTGAAAATATAAAAAAAAACAAAATGAAATAGATCCTTTCACCAAAATAGAACTAGCTTTATTTATTTATTTATTTATTTTACATAAACGGCATGAATTGCCTTTAACATATATTGAACATAAATATTAAAAAAAAAAAAAAAACATATTTAAAAACATAACAAAAAATTATAAAATTGCATAACTATAACAATAGTAACAAGTAGGTAAATACACATAAGCAACCAAAAATATTAACGAAATAAATACATAAATATGAAAAAACAAAAAAAAGGAAAAACATTTTAAAATATAAAGAAAATTATAAGAATAATATTGCAAGAGAAAAAAAGAAATCAGACTCGTTTTATAACTATCAAGTTCAGAACCAAATATATCAGCCTTGTCCTCATACTGATTGCCATATCTATGGAGCCTAGGGATAGGCGAGTGCATGTGATAGTTGGTCCTAGAACTTGCAGAACAAAAAGGAGATCTGTGGCGGGTATGTCGACCAGGTACACGGAAACACACCAACTCCAGCAAATCAGGACAGTCAATTAATGAATTGATCACTTTAAAAAGTAATATTAGGTCAGTTAGGATTCTTCTATCAGAAAGTCCTAAAAGATTTGCTGAAGACAACAATTGATTATAATTAAATAAAGCAGCAGGAATATGAAGTTATATACCATGTATAAATAATTCAGTTTATATCGATAGTGACAACTTCAAGTTAAAGAAATTGAGCAGGAAAACGGAATAAAACTACTCTTACTCAAATGAAAGACATAACCCCCACAATACATCACATACAAATAATATAATCACTAGATCCTCAACACATAAACAACTTAAACAAATACAAACTAATACCACTTTCAGACAAAGGGATTTTGAGTATTATTCAATTAAAATCTATAACCTACTTCCACTATCTATTAAAGCAATTAGTAATGAGAAAATGTTTAAAAAGGCTATAAAAAAATGGATAGTGGAGCTAGGTAGAAGTAAAATGGATTGTCTCATTCGCCCATACCAATGCTGAATCAACTGCTCCACAGCTGTATGGCTTATGTTAGGTTTTTGTTGTTTTCATTGTGTGTTTTGTAATATAAATAATATAGATGTATATAAATACCTTGTTTTTAAAACTGTCTGAATATTTGTTAATTATGTTTGTTTTTTAAGTGAGTCTTCTCTGTTTATTCTCAAATGTAATAAAAAAAAACTAAATTGTTAAGTGTCCTCGGCACGGGAAACCCCAGTGAGGTCACATTATTTTTATTATTAATTTATAGTTTGTAAGCGAAAAATATGAATAAATAAAAAAAAAAAAAAAAAAAAGGAGAGGAAGAAAAGAGTGTCTAAGAAAGTATTTTTTTCTTCATGCTGATAGAGAAATTATGATATTCTTCTTCCTGTTTCAAGTCTTATTGAACCATTCCTGGTTTTAGTTAGAAATAGTGTGAATCGTATTAACTTTACATTGGCACCGATTTTTGCGACGCCAAAATCTGATTTCTCAGGGATAATTTGTATAAGTTTATATTTGCCTAGTTAAACATAAAACAAACTAGAAGTCTTGAGGCCAAACAGATAAAGGTTGTGATCATTCAACTCCTTTGACTACATTCTTAGCTAAAACAAATAGTACTGTAACTATAAATACAATAAGATAAAATTTTGATAAACAATACAGATAATAGTTGTTATCAACGATATTTTGAGTTTCTCCAACTGTTCATAAACAAGGAGGATGTCACCCCGTAGGAAGAGTTATCAAGTTAAACATATGAAAACAGGGATGGAGAACAGTTTTAAGAAGGAATATGAAAGCGCATGCATTTACAGAATTTATGACATCTCATTGGCTGGTTTAAGTGGGCAAATCAAAAGTTTAAAGCTTTTATACTTCTTTAATCATAGTCAGTTACAATTACTTTTTAAGACCACCTTATGAAAACACGACATATACAGTAATTTTATTTGTAATTTGAAAATACCTGCTTGAAAAGAGAAACTAAAAACTACATTGTTGTAATACGTAACTCCCTAATATTATTATTTTTTTATTAATTTTTTTATTCAGATAACAAATATAAAGTTTACAATATTACTACTAAATACAATTTTTATATTAATTTCATTAATTTATTTACACTAACGTTTCCCATTACGTAAAAAAAAAAAAACAATTCTTGTGTACAGAATGGGGAGTGACGTCTTACAATAGTTCGTTTATTTTATTTTTAATTATTAATATTTTTAGGATAACACAAAAAAAAGATAAATCAATGGTGTTGTTTTATTTTACTTTATTTTAAAGGTCCAAAAATGTTTAATTCTTTTTTTATTGATAATATTTTATTGATCCCAAACTTTCAAAATTTTCCTTCTTTTAAAAAACACGCATTATCCTGGATTCAAACTAAAGAAATGAACTCTTTTTTTCGTTGATATATTTTGTTCCCCTTTAATAATAAGGAATATATTTATGTTTTTTTAAAATACTATTTATTTCCTTGTTAATTACTTTAAAATAAAAAAGTAAATTATAATCTTTTACAGAATATTTTCTTTTCTTTTTCTTATTTAACACAAAAATATTATACTTATCTATTTATTATAGGAGCAAAAATTCATAAACATTTCTTGTATATCCACGAACAGGTCATGCCTTTGTGGGATTTACTATTTTTATTGTTAATATGTATTTTATTGCTATGTAACTACCCATTATTTTATGAATACTCTGTTTTACCTCTTAAGAAAAACAAAAAAAAAATGATAAAAAAATAAACATACATATTGCAAAATTGCCTTTTACAAAACTTATAACACAAATTAAGCCTAAAAATTATAAAACACATTCAGTAGAGTTTAAATAAAAGTTAATATTAGTTAATTAAATTAATTTTTGTTCAAATAATGTTTTTTTTTCGTTTACGTAATGGGCAACGAGAAAAAATATATAATTTTGCAAAATACCGTATTGTGTATTTTGTAATATTGTATTATTGTGTATATTTCTTACTAAATAAAGACTGTTTAAAAAAAATAATTATGATATTCCGGTTTTAGGTCGTCTAACTCCAAAATTTTAAATTTTTCACTTTGCTTTAACTCCGAGATAAATTGTTTTCATTTTATAGAAAATGTAGGTTTTGAGTTTAAATCCCCAACGTGTTGATTGTGTAAAATTACACAAAGAATCGAGGTACACCCATCACTTTGGAACCTCAAAAAAAGAGTAACCTGCTAAGTTTCTATTTTAGAGGGTTGTTAACAGGTGAGAAAGAAGGTTATAAAATATACTCCACAACGCCCGGACCAGTTGAGAAAAAAATATTTATTGTACTGTTTCTTGCAACCGGCGGTAGTCGAATCTGCGATGCCAGTTTCAATATATCAGAAATGAGTTTTAATATCATGTCGTCATTTTTTCAGATGGAGACTCAAAGGATTGTGTCATCCCTTTCCGTTGTTAGCGGTTTTGTTGGTGGATTGATAACGAGCATCTTATTGGTATTCCTCGGTCCGTGGAGTGATAATAGTGGCAGGCGAAAACCCCTCATCATGCTTCCTCTAACTGGAATGTTCCTTACATCACTGAGTTTGCTGATCTTCCAAGCATTCCCAAATCTGTCAACAGTGTACGCTATTTATGCTGAGATAATCCCACTGTCTTTGGGAGGAAACTTCTCCATGTTGGTTATGTCCAGTTTCAGCTATTTAGGAGATGTAAGTATCTTGATTCAAATATATTGATTCTGCAGGCATTTTTCTTAATACATTTTTGTTGCTTTTGAGTATTCTCCCTACGATTTATGATTAAGTTAGAATTAATATTTGGTGATTGTCTTTTGAAAACTCATTTAGTCAAATCTTCTCAAAGGAGCCTAAATTAGCTGTTTAAAATTTCCGGGTACAGATGCTAGTAAACATTAGGCATATAATAATAAAAAAATACAGACAACTAAATGAACCACATATTGTATCTTTATTTAGCCGTTAAAACTAATTTTACAAATTGATATTTAAACATTAAAAAAAAATATTTATTCATATAAAGATACATATTACAAAAAAATAATAACGTGTCCCTAACTCTATGAGGCCAAAAGCCCTGTATTGAGTTGGAATACAACAGAATAGAAAGGGGGAAGCATGTTTCTTATTCAAAAATACTAGATAGAAAAATATTAACAAACATAAGTTTAAATGAACATCTGGACAACACGCTTAATAGTACTATGTATAAATCTATTCAACGTCTCACAGCAGTCTCCTGCAATGGTCTCTTCCCTTAGATACAAAATCCAAAATTGTACATTTCTCCTAAAAATGGCTTTCGTTTTGGAGAACTTTATATGTTCACCCATGACATACCTGACATTTACATGAATAATTGTATATTTTTAATTCATTACAAGCAATTAAAAAAATAACTCAAATATTGGAATATATTTGATCCTTTATAAACCAATTTGTAATTAACTCTGCATTACAAGTTTGTAAATAACCCTGGAGAAGGCATAGAGTTTTATAAAAAAATAAAGTTGTACGTTAAAAACAAAAATATTTCATTTAAATCTATTGAATTATAATTTTCCACAAAGATAGGTAGTTCTTTAAGCATTAAAAAAAACTTTAGAAAACAGCTTACCTACTTATTTAGAGTTCCAGCTAGTCTCACCTTAGGAAGCCTAAAATCGTCTTCATTTTCGTTAGATGCTTGTGATCATCCTTCATTTTAGCATGTCACTCGGGAGGATCAAGTTTAGGATGCAAAGTTCTTTAATTTGGTGCTGTATGGATGCAATAATTCAGTTGAATGGTCATATAAAAATGATAATATTTAACATTTTGCTAGTATGAAAATGTCTTATTTCACATTTGTTTTTAGATCTGTTACAAAACAGGAAGATGCACTACCACTGTGATGGGAAACAATACAGGATTTATCACGTTGTTTATTGTAATGGGGTCTTTATTGGCCCCAGTTCTCTACAGGTCCATAGGTTTTACGGGGATGTTTGCTGTCTCCCTTGTATTAGAGGTACGTTTTGAAATATTAAGATTTTAATAAAAAAATATTGTTTTGTTCCGAAATTATTTGATTCCATTTTTTATTATTTTGAACCTCCCTGTTTTTATAAAGTAGCGTACTTTCTGAACCACCTTAGTATAGCTTAAATTTGTTGGAATTAGTACAAGTGTTCTTTAAATAACTTTCCGTTCTACATTAAAATTTCTTGATAAACAAACATCTCAGATTACGGTCACTAGTTGCAAAGTCCTTGATTACACGTGCTAATGACCAACAAACTTTACTAACGTATTTTTCATATCTCTCCCCTCAACTTGCTAAAAGAAGTGACACTGTCTTTTTCAAAATTGGCAACTTCCAACTCCATATACTTAATGGAGAAAGTCATAACTGTGTTTTATACGATATTTCTTAGAGTTTCGTGATGTATATACGCACGCATTGTCCACAGTGTAGTGGGTCAACGAGTAATAATTGTTTTGAGTTTCGAGTATGAACTTACTTAATTAAGCATAAATAAATAAAATATAACTGTCAAACCTAAGAACCTAAAGAAATTTGCCTTATACTTACCATGCAAGGAAAGCTGTAAATTTAGGAAATATGGCTTTCCACAAATTCGCACACTTGGCCAGAACCATCTGGGGGTTGTCTTTTGAAACTTCAACAGTCTATTACAAAACTATATTCTTAGGCATCGCGTGCTATGCAGCTGGCTGTTATATGAGTTGCAACATTTTAGACGAATTATTTTAAGTGAACAAGGGCAACCTGCACTAGCTATGCGTATAGGACATGCTCGACGGATGTACTCCCAGTTCTTACTAGCTTGTCCCCTTTGAATTTGGAGGTTCAGCAACGATCTGCGAATTTTCACTTAAAAAGAAAGCGTTCCTCTGTTATTGGTGGTGTTCGTCTTTTTCCAACTGATGGAATGCCTCAATCGGTTATAAAAAAAGTCTTATCTTATAATGCTCATCTTAATTCTTGGCAATCGCGATAGGAATCATTCCCTTCAGGGAGGGTACCTTTATTTTTTTTTCTTCAATCTATCAGCGCTTCAAATCTTTTTGGGTTATCTGGACTACGCAATTTTTTAAAAGGTCATGATAAATTGAATGAAAAACGGTTTGTTTTTAATATTGTTAATCAATCTTCTAAACACATCCGGCGATCTTCCCCCTTTCCCGCTCTCTATGATAACTGAATGGAGCTTCTCGCTACTATTCATGGCCCTGTTATAGGTCCTGTCGAACATATAGATCTTGTGGCTTTCAAAAATAATTTTAGGCTTTTAAAACATTTCGTTATCATTTCAGCGAATTGTTCATGTCCAATCAATTTAATCCCAGTCAGTGAAACATTCACTTCCCTCTTTTTCAAAATCCAGTGAAGTGCATATAATGTACTTCTGGATTATCTTCTTTCAGCACAAATATGCTTAGACTACCAGATTGCAGAGAGTTCCTTCGGGTAGATTTTCTCGTTCAGTATTTTTTTATGTATGTGGGCACCGCCAAGGAGACTTATGTCCTCAGATGCGGTGTGCGGTATGTGGTGGGCTAACTGTCGAATCTACATGCATGCGCGTAATTCAAGTAACAATATTTACGATATTCTTCAATAATTTGATTAAATCAATCATTATTAATTAGCGTATTAAACTCCTTTTCATTTTCAGTTGACATCGATAATTTTTGCGTACTACAAGATTAAGGACGTTAATGTCGCTGAGAAAATACCAAACATATTTGACTTGACACTTCCGCTGCAATCACTAAAGTGTGTCTTCAAGAAGAGAGAAGGAAACCGGAGGCTGATTGTGCTGCTCATGGTTCTTGTACCATGCTCCCATTCCATCACCTTTATAAGTAAGTATAATAGATCACTAATATTAATCATCTATCTCCTTATTTTTGACAATAACTCCTAACTGGAGCAGGTGAACATCACTGGACACTCTAAAAAGTCTTTTCCGCTAGTCAGAACTCTCGTCTTCAATCTCAAGTTTGGCCGAATACAGTAGGAAAGTCGTCATCGACGGCTTTCCAGGACGCAGGAGCCTGCAGATGAGAAAAAGAGGCAACTTGGGTAAAGGCTTTTCTGAGGAATCCGCAGTACGTTTCCACGCCAGGTCCACAGCCGTACCTTCAAGACGTTGCTACGTCTACTTTGATAATGGTTTTTAAATGTTAAATAATTGTGTTCGATAATGGTTCTGAAATGTTGAATAACTGTGTTCGATAATGGTTCTTAAATGTTAAACGACTGTGGAATCATCTCCCATTCACCATCAAAGATGTTACTACATTATCTCTGTTTAAATCACGTCTGAAGAAACATCTCCTTTTTTTTTGCACTACAACAGGCCAGGAGGCCCAATTACAGTGGTGAATTACATCACAGAACACCCAGGCTGGAGAAAAATCACATTATTTTTTTTTTGTGTTCTCACCGGGAATCGAACCCGGAGACTTTCGTGTGTGAGTCAAGCGTCTTGACCACTACGCCACGGAAGCTGCCTTCATTTTTCTCTTCCTTAATCTCTCTTCCTTTCCTCTTTCCTCTTTTTTCCCTTTTCCCATTGAGTAATTGTTTTGATTTAAGGTAATTTATAAACAAATACGTTTATTTTTTTTTTATATATCTTTAGCTTTTTAATCTTTATTTTCTATTGAATATGTTATTCAACTTGAAAATTAAAAATAAATAATAATTTTATTGATTGGTTGGAAGAAATTGCCACTTGGCAATAAGCCCGTTTATGCACAAATAACATCATGTACAAAAAGTTAAATAAATAAATAAAAAATAATGTACTATCAGTACTGTCATTGTACAGGAGTTAAATAGTCGGCATTCTGTTTAATGAATATATACTAGATTTACAGACAGCATGCATCTTTATGCTCTTGCAATTCCAAGGAGGGTTGCGAGCTCTTTGTGCATGCCACATGCCACCATCCTTAGTTATGTGATTTCCCAAATTTTTAATGCTGTCAACTTTCTTGATCCTATCACCATTATTATATAAAAGTGATCAAAGTTAGGACAGGACTTGTTCACACAATCTAGGTCGTTCAGGTATAAATATTGATGATATAGACGAGCGGAATTTTTATCCAGTTTGCCAACAATTTTCTGAAATCATTATAGGTTCTCCAAGAAGCATATACCAGAGTACTTTAAGTTGCAAAACATTGAGGGGGAAATTACGTCTATGTTTTGGTCAGGTTGTATTGATTTACATAAAATAATATCCATTAATATAAAGAATTAGAACCATGCAAGGACAAAACCTTGTCTCACTCCAGTGGAGACCACGAATTAAAGAGCTGCAGTTCTAACAGATCTTGGAATAATTACATTGAGTAAGCATCGAAACTTGTCGAGAGGAATAATGGTGCGGACTATCAAAGACTTTCTTATAGTAAGCGACAAGTAAGGGCTTAATAAATTTTATTTCCAAATTCATACAATCAAAAATATTTTTTAATATTTATGTATAGGTACCAACTTGTGTAAATGAACGTAGTTATGCAGAAAGCAGCCAGTCCACAATTTTGAAAAATTGATATATTGATGTTATCGGGTGCAGTAAGGTCAATTCTATGTTCTGCTAAAAACAGCCAGACCGCTTTTATACAAAAAGTTGTTTTAATGGCCTTCTGAAAATGGTATCAATCACAAAAAAGGTATTTCTCAATTTGTAGAAAACATCCACAGTACTATAAAATCTTAACCAATTTAAAAATCATTAAAACTGGTCAAAAACGTAATTAAATTATTTTTTGACATGTAAAAAAAAACGAATATATTCCTCATTTGTTAAAGTCAAAAACATTCCAAATGTTGTGGATATTTGTTTATTCAGTCTTTTCACACGTGTTATTATCTCAGTTTCACTTTTCTATGGCTGGCTGCTTTTTGCATAACTGCGTTCAAATGATCCTACTCCTTTATATATTTTAGCCATTGTTTATAATTTTTAAACCAACTCGTATGATGGCATTTGAAGATTTTAAATACATCAAAAATGGATGTTTATACATATCATGTATTTATATTCGTAAAATTTATTTTCAGATGAAGGATCCATCACATACCTTTACACCAGGAATAAGTTCGCTTGGTCGGAAGTAGAGTATGGAATGTTTGCTGCAACAAAGAGCATCATTCAAGTAGCAGGTAAAAATAATAAATTTTTTTACGGTTCAGTTGTATTAAATAATATTTTTCATCGAATTGACAGAAAAAATCGACGCTTTTCGTTTACTCTATTCAACTAAAAAATAAACGAACTTGTCTGATTCATTATTCCGCAGTCACACCTATTAACAATATTGAGTTTGTCCAAATTTTTGTAGACAAGAACTGGATTCAACTCCCTGGGGAGCTGTTTATATTAACATATTACAACAGAGATGAAGAACATTTAAGAGAAGGTAAAATAGAAGTCTAGGCATCTACAGGGCTTATGACCTGTCAATGGCTGGTTTAAGTGGCCACTTTACACACTGTGTAACATTCACCATTCTGCCCATATTTTATTTTTATTTTTTTTATTTTATTATTTTTTCACGCCCATAAGGCTTTTACATACATGAAAATTTTACAAAATATAAGTATATAAACAACATTAAATTTAAAAAATACAATATAAAGCAACAAAAGATAGAACGGTGTTAAGAAGTAAAGTTGGTATAAAAAAAGAAGATGAGTATATAAACAGCATAGATTTAAAAAAAAACACAATATAAAGAAATAAAATAAAGGAACAAAATAAAGGAACAGTGTTAAGAAGTATAGTTGGTATAAAAATAAAAAGATGAGTGTATTAACAACATAAATTAAAAAAAAAAAATACAATATACTGTAATAAAATATAGAACTGTGTTTTAAAGTTAAGTTGGTTTTAAAAAAATTAAAGCAATATATATATATTTCTATTTTTTTAACAAGCTAAAGAAATACAATTAAAGGTTTAAAGCAGCTAGGTACATAATGTTATAAAATACAATATGAACAGAATATTAAGTTCTATTTGATAAGGAACATATACATTGATATTTAAAATTTACAAGACTCACGCTAAAGACATCGATGTTGTTAGCATATTGGTTCGCGAGTACATGCATCCGCATTACTGGCGAATTCGCGCTGTAATTGGTCGATGATGGACCGCAGTAGAACAAAGTATTACATCGGGTAACTCGACCAGGCACTCGCACATTAATCAAATTGATAAGTTCACAACAATCGAACATCGACATTATTATTTTAAACAAAAAAAGCAAGTCATTTAATTTTCGTCTGTTTTCTAATGTTTGGATGTTTAAATAATCATTTAAGTATAAGTAATTTATGTATTCAATCGGTATACTTAATTTAAAATTGATAAAACGCAAAAATTTATGCTGAACTCTTTCAATGTCCTTAACTCATGTGTGGCTATGCGGTAACGGATGTCTACCTCGGGTAAAAAACATTTAATAACTCTCTTATTTTTTTAAATAACCAACTCATATTTTTTGTAATCTTTATATGGACTTTTTTACACCAAAATAAGGAAACATTTTTATAAAAAATGCACGGGCTTTTTCTATTAAAAAACATTTTCTTCATTTTGTAAAATAAATTAAAACAAACGAAAGAGATGCCAGTATTATAAGTGGTTTATTAAATTTTATAAGAAAGAGCACGAGAATATAGCATATCAGAAGACCGACAAGGACACTATTAGTTAGGGGCGGAGCTTGAGTGACCGAGAAAACAATACCGAAAGAGTACGATACAGAATTATACCACTTGTGGGACAGAGAACACATTAGTCGCGTGAAGTTTTTTGTAGTATATTGAGCTGACGCTGTATTTAACACACCGTGTTCCCGAAATGTTTCTACAATTTATTCACAATTTATCTGATTTAAATTACTTTTTGACAATTCTTGATGGAATTTCATTGTAATGATGTAATATTTACATACATTTACATATAAGTTATTAATCAAAAATAATTGGTACACTTTCACTCATTTCCACACTTAAGATAATATTTTGATTTCTGTAAATCATCCTTACATTGTATAATATTCGCCAGTCTGAAGATGTCCATTAGAGGATGAAAGCGCTAATTGGTCAAACAAATAAGTGGAAGTGTGCCCAAGGATTTTTGATTAAAACCTTATATGTAAATATAAGTTATTACAACATTACATAATTTATCATGTCGCTCATCCGGTGCAATAACGACATAACTGCAGTGAATATGATTTTATTTTATTAAAGATTGTTATAGTCATAAATTACTTTTTAAAATATATTTTCACAATTTTTTTGAATATTACGTTAGTTTGGACTGTTAATTTGTTAACGGATTGCAAAAAGTTTTCAAAAATTACTTCAAATGATCTTAAAATATACCAATAAAAATATTAATACTTATATTTACGTCGTTGTTGTACTGGGATAATATATTTTTAGACAATTATGGCAAGTTATTACCTGTGGGTGAAAATAAGATCAACTGATAATATATATTTATTATTTAAATTTACTTATCGAAAGACTATTATCTCATTATTAAAAAAAAAAAATCTCAATACTATTTGACATTATTGGTTGATTATTTTAGTTAGGGTTCCTTTAATCATTATTTGGCTCATCGCGTATGATTGATACATCAGTACTCGAGCTACTCGATGATGAGCTTCAGTTTGATGATGACGATGATGAGCTTGATGTTGATATAAGGCTTCTTTTTTCCTTTTCTGCAGGCTTAAATTCATCACCACTATCAGTTAGCGAGAAATCTTCGTCATAATTACAGACATTACTCATCCAATCTCCGTTAATATTTTGTGGTGCTGATGGTCCTCCATCAGTTTTGTGGTCCTGAAAAATCACAGTAGGGTCGTTGTTACACAAAAAAAATTACAAATAGTTTGTCACAATCACCTTTATGTCTACACAGGCACAGACACAAGCGCTTTCGGCAGGTCCCCGCGCGCAACTTACAAATCAGGCGTTGTTGTCACTAGTACTTACAAAATTGTTCAAATTTTTCATTGGCACAAATGCTCCCTGGTAGTTTGTAGTCAAACTATCATTCTGCCGTTTTTCCACCGGATAAAACACGTATTTATAAGACTTGTGACATACTTATCACGGTTTTAAAAAAAAAGTTAGTTGTGTCGTTTTTGCCCCGGATGAGCGATGTCTCGAAATTTTAATAACAAAGAAATTGAGAATATTTAATATGCAAGTGATGAAAGTAACATGGAGATGGAAAATAGAGAAGATGTATTAGACGTGGAAGACAATATTGAGTGTGAAAATACAGAAAGTGAAAATGAGCCTTCCAAAGGAGTTTGAGGGGGGACCAAATTTTAGAATCAGATAATGATAATGAATAAAGAGAAACCGTTTTAGAGGGGAGCGAAAAATCCAGAAATTATACTTCACTACAACCCTACAAAAGTAGTTGTGGATATTGGAGACAAATTAACAAGATAATATTCTTGTATGAGAAAAACTTGAAGGTGCCTGCTTAGAGTTTTGATGGAGCTGATGGATATTGCTTGTTTAAACTCCTTTATTTTTATTTATTTGACACTTTATATATATATATATATATATGTATATATATATGTATAAATATATGTATATATATATATATATACATGTAAGGGCGGGCATATTACCTTAAGGCAATTTCTTTCTACCTACTTAAACCGTTCAGTTTGAGAAAATTATAAATACATGGACATATTGAATCTTACAATTTTATACAAAAATTAAAAAGAAAGATTAACAAATTAAACATTTAGTTAAAAAATATATACTTTACCATGAAGAGCGGAGAGGGGGTGGGAAGGAAAGAAGAAGGATAAAGGAACAATTTAAATATTTAGATAGTGACATTTTAATCTTGACTTAAATATAAATAAAGTAACTGTATTATGGATAAAAAAAACACTGATTAGAGAATCAACGATAGAAGTTTAAGAATATTCTTTCCGCGGTCGTTAGCTTTACAATTTGTAGTTTCTAACGTAAATACACGTAAACATAGTGTGTGAAATTCCACCGAAAGCAAACGAACGCTACCGAAATGTTTTTAGAAACGCACTATTCATGTTCTTTCTCTTCTTGCACCAAACCATCAATTTCCATGATGTTGAATTGCCAACACACGAAAGTTCAGAAGATGTAACAAGAAAAACAGGATGGTGTAAAAATGCCCAAATAAACATAGTGCACGTGTTTTTTCTGAAACTCGTCGAAACTAAATCTGCAATATTTATCGACGTTAAAGGAAAACAATTGTGTGTTTTGAGGTGCCCAAAAAATTAATTAAGTAATTATAATGCTTCAGAGTTTTGACTCAATTCTTGGACAGGCTTTTATAATTTATATAAGCGTTTATTGAAGAAGCGATTTGTAATGACATTAAAAAGATTTTTCAACTCTACGTATATTTTTTGAAGTTATAACAAACTGTTGTAAAGTATGTTCAAAGCTTTTTTTAACCGTTAAATCTATTTAACGTTAAATCTAAATAACTTTGGTTCTAACCAAAGTTATTTAATTTAAAGTGTTCAAAAAATTTGTTCGTAACTAGTTTTAAAACACGTGTTTACGTTGTCATTTTTGTGTATGTGTAATTATGATTTAATTATATTACGTATTACGTACTATTATTATATTTCTTACAAGTTTTTTTTTGCTATTTTTTTAGGTATTATTTCAATATTATTCTAAGAATATGTTTTAACAGCGTTTTTATTTATTCTAATAAAATCTAGTATTTATTTGCAATAAAAATTTGATATTCTTTTTTGCATTAAATAAGAGTTGTATTAGCAAAGCATACTTTCTAGTCTCCCGGTTGATCTATTTCCGCTAAATTCAGTCGTAAATGTAATTCGGAATTCAGTCGACAACCAGACGCGAGCGGTAGCACTTGCTGGCGGGATTTTAAAAGGAATGAACACAATTTCTAACTTTATTTTGCATAAATATGCTTTAATTTTATATTTTTTATGTAACATCTTTGAATAAATATCATTTTTAACACATACCATTGTAAATAATTTGGTATTTTAGCTTACATTTCAAAATATCTCGACTTATGCTTGTGGTCACATTGTGTTACCACACCGGCTGCAAAGGGATTATTCAGCACAGTCTTTTAAGAGTTAACATGAACCCTGTAATGCGGTGACCATATAACTGAGTTATACTCGAGTTGACTTCGCACTAGGGCAATATACAATGTTTTCATTATGTTTATAGACTCAAAATCCCGTATCGTTCGCAGCAAAAATCCCAAGGTTCTCATGCTCTTATTTGTAATGTTTTGTATATGTTTAATAAAACTCAGTTTTTCGTCAAAAAGAATACCTAAGTCTGTCATCTCTGTAACTTTTTCTAAAGGTGAAGAATTTATTTTATACGTGAAAACGATGGGATTCCTGTTGTGGCAGAATGTCATAATTTTGCATTTTTGAATATTAAGAAATAAATTATTTTTTTTACACCAATTATACAAATTATTAATATTTGATTGCAGAGTTTCATAATGATTAATGTCCGATATTTTTTTTAATATTTTAATATCGTCCGCAAAAAGCAAAACTTCGACATCATGGAAACAGGATGTAATGTCATTTACGAACATTAGAAAAAGAACAGGCCCTAGGTGACTGCCTTGTGGAAGACCACTAGAGGCAGAAAAACAGTCTGATTTTACATTTTTGATTTTTACATATAGATACCTGTCAGATAGATAGGCTCGAAACCAATCAAGGATAGCTCCACGAAAACCCAAACCATACAGCTTACTTAGTAATATTTTGTGAGAGACTTTGTCAAACGCCTTAGTAAAATCGGTGTATATACTATCAACTTGATTTTTATCATTAAAGGCTTCCAATATGTAATTATGGTAAAGCATTAGGTTTGTGATATTAGAAAGCCCCTTTCTTAAATGTTCTTCATCTCTGTTGTAATATGTTAATATAAACAGCTCCCCAGGGAGTTGAATCCAGTCATTGTCTACAAAAAATTGGACAAACTCAAAATATTGTTGATAAATCCACCTGGTCCATGAAGAAGTATAGATATTGAATAAATAACATTTTCAGGCGTTGCCTAGTATGTAGGTGAAATAATTCAATTAGATTAATCTCAACCGCATAAATAAAGGTTTCAGCTCTTTAACGTCACAAACATCGACAGATGAAAGAATTGAAGGAATATAGATGTTCTAATATGGGCAGAATGGTGAATGTTACACAGTGTGTAAAGTGGCCACTTAAACCAGCCATTGACAGGTCATAAGCCCTGTAGATGCCTAGACTTCTATATTACCTTCTCTTAAATGTTCTTCATCTCTGTTGTAATATGTTCATGTTATTAATTGAGATTAATTTAATAACAACAAAATCAAATAAATAAAATTTGTTGACCTAGAAAATTTAAAAGAATTTTAAAGAATGACGAGTATATCGAGAAAAACCTCAAAAAAGTCAACATATTTTTTCATTACAAAATGGATTTAGAGTTTTACTCTCTGTTTATTTTTTATTTGATTTGTAACACAACTATACAAAGATTCATATGATCCTGTATTTTTAGAGGGAAGAAACCTACATATTTATTCTTTTTTCTAGGTTCTTTTACCATCGTACATGTCCTCAAAAGAAAATTGCAGATGCGTGACGAACTAATAGGGTTAATGGGAGCCTTGTCTCAACTCGCATCCACCCTGATGCTGCTCTTTAGTTTCCGCTCATGGATGCTTTTTTTATGTAAGTGTTGTACAAAGATTCAAACTACTGATTTATTATTAAATTACTTTTCCACTGTTTAACATTCAAACAAATACGTTTTATCTTTACTGTTTATTGCCGTGGTTCTTGATTCAATATTTGCCTCCACTTTACACGATTTGACGAAAAATTCAAATGCAACGCAAATAACATTTAATCTCGTTTTTATTGTTCCACGTTTTTTTGTGTGGTATAAATATTATAAGGACAAATATTCAAATATGATAGCGTAAAATAGTATCGGTCAAAGATCTATTTTTGTACAGATTTGATGACTACTTGTCTGCGGTGCGAGTATTGCGTAACTAGCTGTACTACAAATACAAATTCTTACGAAAGATGCACTTACTATGCGAAACATCGTTAGTCAAAATACTAAAATAAACTTCGGTTCTACAGGAAATTAGAGACAAAAATGTTTTCATATGCGCGGAAAAAGAAGTGAAGTTTCTTGAAAATGTACATAAAAAAGTATTTAAAAACATTTTAATTAAAGCAAGTTACTTTGAACGACGTCACTTCTTCATATGAATCAATCATATAAGAGAGTTGTGGAAGATTTCCGGTTTACTTACCGTCAACGGACCAATCGGCAGATCTGACCGTAAAGAAGCGGAAGAGAACTTAAGACGTCACTCGCGGAGTAGTTTCAGAAATACAAAAAATTTAAAATTATAGCGCCGATAATACGATAAATAAAAATTAAAAAAATATATTTTTTAGATTACTTTTACAGTCTATTAACAAATATTAATAAAAACATTAAACCTCCTCATTAGATGCCTAGCTGAATTCGTATATTATTACATTACTAAAAAAATGTTTGGGTTGTGGTCCCGTGGAAAGTGTTGCGGACTCACGGATCAGAGGTCCGACGTTCAAAACCCACTCTACGCCAACTTGATTACCATTTTCTAATAGTGAGTGATTTACAACTCTTTAAAAATGGCCCCCAAAATTGTAATTTTTGTGTTCATTATAAAAACGCTAATATTTATTTTATTTTTTAAAAAAAGTCTTAAATGTTCTGTACGAATTTATTTTTTCCTATTCATTTCAGCAACATTATTGGGGGTATTCAGTAGAGCAGTAATGATAGCTGAGAGGCCAGTTTTGAACAAACAAATAACAGCTAGCGAACAAGGTAAGCAACAAAGTTCCGAGTCTGTCCAAATGTTTGTAGACAGGTTTGATTTCAATAAATTTTCTTTTAATGCCTAGACTTCCATATTTTCCCACACTGTTGGACCAAATTTAGAACTGAACAAAGTAAGCTTTTGTACCTTTGTGATCGTTGTAATTTCAATGAACAAAAATCTAAGTTAATTTAAAAAATCTATATTACCATATTTTTCTTGTAGTAACAGTATAAAGGGAACAGATTTTGGCTCTGCAGTGGCGCTGCGGACACTGCATTAGTTTGTCCGAGGTTCGAACCCCCTGCTTCAACAGATTTTAGTACGAAAAAAATAAAATATTCAGTATGTAGGTGAAATAATTAAATTAGATGAATCTCACCCGCATAAATAAAGGTTTCAGCTCTTTTACTTCACAAACATCAACAGATGAAAGAATTGAAAGAATATACAGTAGACACTCTTTTAAAAAATATATATTATACAAATTTATAAAGAAGAAAAAACAAAAGAATTTGAGATGAATAAGTCACTCAGATACCAACACCAACATAATATTAAAATTACTAAATTCCATACAAGTCATAGTCAAAATAGCTTTAACTTTAAAGGTGTAAAAAATTATAATAATCTTCCCAATTAACTAAAAACTATTAAAAATAATAGATCAATAAATAAATTTAAAGTTAATCTAAAGAAATTTTTTGATCACGTGTAAAAAGTACATTCAATTTTAATTAGTATGAATGTATTATTGTTTTATGTTTTTGCTTTATATATTCTATGTTTTTATTTTTCTTTCTCATGTACTCGTACTTAAAATTATATATACACTACTATGAATAAACACCTAATACAGTGTAAGTCTCCAAGCACAAGAGTTAGTCTATTTTTTTGGAAAGTTACAGTGATAAAAATAAATATGTACATCTTCCCTTCCCTCCTTATCCTCTCTTCAAGCATTTTTGTCTTTATCCCGCCCAATTTACAGTAACTTAATGTTCTTAAAATGAATATTAAAAAATCTTTGATTATTGAGTACATGAAAATAACATTTTTATATGTATACATTGTATGTATTTATTTGATATGTAATATATTTTCTTTACTAACTTTGTATACTATAGGGAAATCTGTTATTAGTTCTGAGTTTAGACACTATATCTGTTTGTTTACTAAAAATATGAATGTAGAACAGTTGATTTCCCAAATAAAATAAAATAAAATAACATTTACTAGATGTGTAAAAGTAGATATGTTAAGAATTTTACAAAAACATTGACTTTTTATGAAATTTATAATAAAAAAATATATATAAATGTTTGAATCTGGGCAGAATGGTGAATGTTACACAGAGTGTAAAGTGGCCACTTAAATCAGTCAATGACAGGCCATAAGCCCTGTGGATGCCTAGACTTCTACATTCTTCATGGCTGTTGTAATATGTTAATATGTTCTTCTTTTTACTATCAACCCGTTTCTCTCCCCTACTGGATATAGGCCTCTTTCAAAATTTTTTATGATTTTTTGTCCTGAGCACTCCTTTCCTTTTTCCATCCATCACGAGTTCGGCGATGTCGTCAGTTCAGCTCTTCTGTAGTTTCGGTCACCTGCATACGACGTAGGCATCAACAAAAGTAATAATAATTTATTATTTACCAATATTTTTTTATTCATTTTCCAGGTAAAATCAACAGCATCACCGCAGTAATGGAAAAGTGCCTCTCATTCGTCATAGTGCCCCTTTCAAACTATGTATACGTCTCAAGTCTGTCCTTCTTCCCCAGCAGTTTTCTCCTCATCAGCATATTCGCGTGTTTCCTACAAATCATCGCCTACGGAGTTGTCATGTGCTTACCACAGGAACTTAGTCTAAAAGACGAGAATCTCAAATCGGAGGCGTTAAAGTGTCTTAAAGTAAGCCAGAAAGATGGCGGACAAGTTTGAAAAATCTAGTAAACTAGGCGGAATAATTAAATTTATGAAATTAACTTAACTGAGGAGAATAATTTTTTCGGTGGTTCGAAAGATGGGTGTCAATGTTTTATTACAACGAAAAAAAAATCTTTTGCTTTCTCAATGTTCACATTTCTCAATACACCGAAGGATAAAAAAATATCCACCGAAAAATGGTTTTCAAAGCTCTGGAAAAAAGAATAGACTTTGTTCACCAAAAAATTTAGTTAAATTATAATTGATTTATTTATAAGTTGCTTTACTTTATATTCTTCATCTTCTTCTTCGTTTTTTCATGGCCTTTTCACATCTCAACTCGGGTGTTCTGGCCAGTGTCGAGTATTTTTGTTTTTTTTTTTTACATATATATACACATGTGTTAGTAATATAATATGTACAAGTTAGTATGTTAGTATTTAATATAATATATGCATATAATAATAAAACATATTTACAGCTTTACACCATTTACAACTAGATATTTACATAGGATTTTAAATACACGTTTATTGGGTGGGGACAGGAGAGTTAGAATATGAATAGGGAATGGGATATTAATATCAGAGACGTCGGATAGGAAATCAGGATAACAATCATTTATGGGGCATCCAAAAAAAAATGGTTTAAATCTTCCTCATCTAGCTGACATTCGCAAATGGCAGAGTCCCGGACATGGATTCTGAGCAGGTGAGAACCATTGCAGCAGTGCCCAATGCGCATTCTGCATATGGAGGATGTCTCAAACTTGTTCAGAATCACTTTGGAAAATCAAGGCTTTTCTGTTACATTTGGTTTCAGTTGGAAAAGATGTTTACCCTTGGCGTGGGAAGAGGCTACCCAATATTCTTGCCATGTGCGAAGTCTTTACTTTATATGGCATTTTATACGATGCCAATGGTAAAAATCTACATGTTACGATAAAATAAAATGGGGTTAATTGATTTAATTTTGGATTATAATTATTTTTTCAACACTTTTATTTTATTTAATGACAGGCAAACACACTAATCAGTACATGTTTCTATCAGACAGTAGCCACTTAAAAATAAACAGCAATTAAACTTTATTTTACACAAGGTGTGGTTCATAATTATCTTACATTCAATATGAATTTATATTAAATTCTATGTCGTTTTTAGGATTTGAAACGTAATATTTTGAATTAAATAACGTTAATTTCTAAATTATTGAATAAGGAATCGAGTTTTTTTTTATTTTGTGCTATCAATAATAATTAAATTCGTAAAATGTAATCTATAACTTACATAGCTAGAAAGAAATTCTAAAAAAAATAATAAGAAAATGCTGTTATCGAGATATCTGTCACAATAATTATGTTTTTATAAAAATATGTACTCGTTTATACACTAACAATTCGCATAAGGGAAATATCACACACTACGAACACCGATAAAAATATATAAAATGGACTTAAAATAATAAATTGTATTTTCCAACTCAATATGGATATTTTGGAGAAATGTTTTCATGCATAACTTTAAAAAAGAAATTGTAAAAAATTAAGTCACTAGAAAAACGCGAAATGTTTGGCAATGATAGTTGTGACGCCAAGGTTCGTGATGATGTTCCATAAAAAAATGAACGGTTAGAACAATGGTGGAAATGAACATGAATCGTGACGTATTAGGAGCGCAGCCAAAGCAATTACCGTTTTTGCGGGAATTCAAAATTACAAATTTAAAAATATTTTTTATGCTTCTAATAAGTAGCAATTTTTTTTACTGGACAGTATTTCATTGACTCTCATTATTTTAATTATTTTTTTTAAAAGTGATATTTCCCTATTATACAGGGTGTTCTTTAAACCCTATCACATCCGAAACCACAATGACCAGTATGGGCAAGAAGACATATTAGCCTATTTAAAAATATATTTAGAACAAAGAAAAATTTTAAAAATACAATATTTTAAAAAAAAATGGTTGCTTACTTCTGCAGGGGAGAATTGAGGGAAATGCGGCGCAGTATCAGACCCCCCCCCTTTTCCCCTGCAGAAGTAAGCAACCATTTGCTTTTTTTGATATTTTATTTTTGAAAGTTTTTTGTGTTTTAAAAAATTATTTTAACGTGCCAATATGTTTTCTTGCTCATACAGATGATCGTGGTTTCGGATGTGACAGGGTTTAATGAACACCCTGTATATATATGTATATAAAATATTGCTATTCTTTGTTCAATTAATTTTATGAATGAAAGTTGATCTGTGATTACGTTATACTTATTTTTTCTGTATTTTAAAATAAAAACTTAGGAATGTTTTCATAAGGTTGTTTTTTTTGTGTGTTTCGTACAATTAAAATATACTCGTTGGCATACCCTTTTGTCGGTGTACCCTTTACTGACGTTTGCTAGCATAATTCCGTTGCAAATTTTCATTGTAAATATTTGTTTTTAAACTGCATTATAACTCAAGATATATTTGGAAGTATGTAAAAGAGCGAAACAGATATGGCACCTACAAGATCAGCAATTAAGAATGCAAATGTCAGAATTCACAGGAAGGAATAAGTGAATATAATACTTCTTCTTCTTGCGGTGCTTTATCAGGTCCCCTCTGACGTTGGCAATCACTATAGCGAAAGCATCTCGGTTCTGCGCCACTCCGCAGCCAGGACAACTGCTTATTAAATGTACTCGTCATAGTGATTCCTGGGAAAAAAAGACCGGAGTTGTTTCCCGTTGCCTTCTCCGGTGGATTTTTCTGTCAGGGTGACCTTCTCGTAGCTGGTTGATTCTAGTGTGGAGGCGCCAGAAACTCGCCTTACATCCTCTCGTTATCTGCTGTGATCACACCGTTTTGAGTGTGATCCTATTGCCCGGGGTTCGCGACGTGGACGCCAATGAGTAGGAGTTGTCAGTAGTGTTGCCGGTGAAATGCAACTGGGCGTTCGCAGCATTTTATAGAATCACACCCTCCAGCAAGATGTGACTCACTGCGACCCTACAGACGGTTCGAACCCCGAATATAATACTTTTTATGTAAAACAAACAAACAACAGTTTGCATGTAAAAATGTCGATGGAAGTTTACTGTAATTTATTATTTCAAATAACAGAACAAGTGTTTAACAATTCCACAAATTCTGGATAGCCAGTGACCGGTTTGTCTTTGAGATGGGATGAATTGACACCGTGCGATGTGATGAAGCCGGATACGGGTTATTCTATGTTTGAAGATTTATTAAGTAATATTTGTTTAATGTGGACGATCTGTCATATTTAGTTTACGATATAAAGGAAGTTATGCGATGGCTCATCACCCTTTAAGTGTTTTTCTGATGATTCAGTTTTGGATAGACTACAGACTAATATGTAATTAGAAAGATATTATAAAACTTTTTGAAAAGGGAATATAAAGTTTAAGTATTTACAGGTCTTATCAATTATTGATTGGCATAAATGGCCAATTTACAGACTGCGTAACCGTGTAACATTCAACCAAGGTCTGACAATTCATGTTTCTTTAATTTTTCCATCTTCAGGTTGTCGTTTAATTATTTTTTTAAATATTTTAATTTTAATTATTTTATTGAAATAAACGACACTTAGTGCCTTTTACATATTAGTTACAAATACAGTTAAATATACATACATGTAAGTATAATTATAAGTAATACAGATTATTTAAAACAAAATTATAATTAACAAATTAAGAAAGTCTAAAAAAGATAAACTTTATAAAAAAATATATATTACCAGTTATAAAATTATAAAGAAAAAATCATAATTTGGTATTAAAAATAAATGAACCAGTTTTAAAAAAAACTAAGAAAACAATGTAAATAGTTTATATTAAGAAAAAAAAACACCAATAAAGAAGTTTAAACAATTAAGTAATGAACTATTACCAATAAAATACAGGAGAAGAGCCGTTCTATATGTACTCAATTTAATGTGCAGTGAGTCACTAACTTTCTAGTACTCATTGCCTAGAGTGTGAAGTCTATTGATGACTGCATTTTTACCATATGATGTCGAAGTATTGTTGCCACAGTATTGGTAGGTTTGCCGAGTTGTCCTTTTCGGTACATTAAAATTATATATATTTGTATAATGTAAATACAGTAGTAGTAGTAGTAAATACATCAGCTAAACCAATACGAAGAACCTCGGTCTTTATAAAAGTTTTCAGGTAAATGGAAGGAGTGCTTTAACTGCCTTTAAATATGATTTTCATCAAATAAAAGAGCTTTATCTGACGATTTGTTAGATTTCACCGAATTATTTCATTTACTAAGCAACGCTTTCCCATTGCTATAATGATATGCTTTTTAAGAAGTTTAAAATATTTATTTATTTAAACACTTCATACACATATACAGTTTACAAACATATGCATAAGGGCGGGCATATTTTTCTTACATTCCCAAACTGTTGTATTCAAGAAAACCAGTGGTATATGAACATATTGTAGGTAGATTATAATATTTTCATTTTGAAACAAAACCTTTACATACACATATACTTTTTAAGAAACAAAAATTGACTTAATATCTACACTATACTATGAAGAGACCAGGGGCAAAAAAGATGGAAAGATGGCGGAAAAAGGAAAAACTCAAATACTCGTATTCAGGAAGTGATATTTTATACTTGATGTGAATGTAAATAAAGGGGTGTCTCTGACGTTAGTGGGTGGATTATTCCATAATCGAGCAGCTACCGATTGTGAAAGAGGAGGCAAAAAAATGAGAGCAGTGCATGGGTATTTTTTTCCTGCATGAATACAGGCAAGTTCCCAATACAGAAGATGAAGTATTTATAGAAAGTATAACAATACAGTAAAGTTGGGAACAAACACAAATTGATGACTGATAAAATTTATTTTTAAACGACTGTCTAGATTTCTCAAATACATCCAACCCCATCTACTTGGAATAAATAATCAGAAGTTCATTGAATTCTTGGTAGGGGTGAGTGGTAACCAATATTTGATTTAAAGATTGACAAAAATAAATTTGGTGATGTTGTGTTCTTCTAATTGGTGGAGAAAAAATAATTTGTATAGTTAAGATCGGTGCGTCTGCGGATGAAGGTATTATTTTATGTAGGTAAATTATCAGTCATAATTGGTTGGATAAACGAATTAAATGGAAATGTTTTATATTTAAATTTATTTCGACAGAGACGGAAAACATTTTAGAGAAGGGAATATGGAAGTCTGGGCATTTACAGGGCTTATGACCTGTCATTGGCTGGTTTAAGTGGCCACTATACACACTGTGTAATATTAACCATTCTTTCCATGTTTGAACATCCACATTTCCTCAACTCTTCCATCTGTTGACTTTTGTGAAGTAAAAGAGCTGAAACCTTTGTCACGTGGGTGAGATTCATCCGGCTGAACCAAATCACCTGCTAGTCAACGCCTGAAAACAATTTCCCAATTTTTATACTTTTACTTCACAAAAGTCAACAGATGGAAGAGTTGGGGAAGTGTGGATGTTCAAACATAGGCAGATAGGTGAATGTTACACAGTGTGTAAAGTGGCCACTTAAACCAGCCAATGACAGTTCATAAGCCCTGTAAATGCTTAGACTTCCATATTCCCTTCTCAAAAATGTTTTCCCTCTCTGTTGAAATAAATTTGAATATGAATAACTCCCTAGGGAGGAAATCCAGCCAGTCTGCAAGCATTTGGACATACTCAAACATTGTTGGAAATGTTTTAACTTATCATTGTATGTGTGTCAGGTGTCACTCAAACCATCTCGAAATGTAAGAGTTGAGTTGAAAGAGTTCTATCGTTACTAGAACGAAGAGATACTAGTTATTTAGGCGAATGCGTCAATAAAATATTAAAAGCAATAATATCGCACAACTTTTTGAACGATCATACCTTATTCGACGGGAAAAAAATAGGCCGCACAACACCTCCTGTGTAAATATTTAATCTTGGCTTATATCAAAACGTTTGTATTATTTAATCAAAATGATACTAATTAAAATTAGAGCAAATATTATCAGGGTAATTTGATTCAGTTCTGTAGAAGTTTGATCAAAGACTAGACATGGAAACTGCGAAGCCGATTTCGTCTTCTGATCTAGGTGAAAGTGATCCTCAAGTAAAATGTGATTTAATAAAACATGTTTTGATATCTTTCAAGGTGAGTATCTTATATAATACTCGTATGTACAACCTAAAATAAATATTATGCCATCATCATTATCTCATCATCTCATCATCTCATCATCATCAGTACTTTTCCGCAAGTAATGGTGTATAGGGCACTGCATTGGTACACCAGTCGCAGTGTATCTTGATATTTTTTAGGAATAACCTTCTACGCCTCTATTTAGAGGCTTGTCAGCAGGTGGGAGAGAGGGGATATGAAAAGAGGTTATAAAAAATACGTCACAACCGCACCGGGAATCAAACCCAAGACCTTTAACATGGAAAGCAAAGGCGTTGACCACCACCCTATTAGGCCGAGATTTTTATATACACTTATCCAAAATGTCCTTCATCTATAATTTAACGTTTTAAAAATATATATAAACATATTTTCATCATTATCCCTTTTCTGCACCTAATGATGCATAGGGCACTGCATTGTTCCATCAATCGCAGCGAACCTTGAACATTTTCGTTACTTGGAGGTAAGATAATCAGTCTTACGCTTCAGGTACCAGTCCAGGGACTATGAAATATTCTGGTGTAAAAACACCCTTTTAAATTAATATTTTTTATCAACCATGTCGGGAATCGAACCCGAGACCTTTTGCACGGTAGGCAAATGCGCTGACCATTACACCACGAGGCCGACTGCTTAATTGTGCGGTTATATTAATAGAGCATTTTTAGATCCTGGCTTCAATTTTTGGCAGGGTAGACGTGAAATATTGGTTAATGTGTTACTCAGCTGCAACACTACTGCAATTATTTTTTAAATTATCCAATTGTCAGACTACACAGGCTTAGAAACGAGTATGGAGAAATTTACATGTTTTGTTTTCCATTATAAGCTTTTAGAGTAAATATTCTCACGACCATAAAATCAAGATAAATTACACATTTACCCAGGTCAGAAAAAGAAGAAGAATTTATCTGTTTTTAAGCCAGTTCAAAAATAGATAAATTCTTATAAAAAATATACTACATCTGAAAGAATCAGAATTAAATATGATGATGATCTAGTACGTCTAGAAAATGATTAAGAAAATACGTGTATTTATATTCATACATAAATATGTGTATTTAAAATGGAATTTTCATACAAATCATGACTATAACAAATAATTTCTTTGAAAATATTAATGAAAAGTGACACGATCGCATTATCAAACAATGAAAATTGCCAG
The DNA here is from genome assembly GCF_059751315.1 of Micrasema longulum. Classification (NCBI taxonomy): domain Eukaryota; kingdom Metazoa; phylum Arthropoda; class Insecta; order Trichoptera; family Brachycentridae; genus Micrasema; species Micrasema longulum. The sequence goes on from NW_028279142.1 coordinate 409,396, forward strand.
ATTAAAAAAAAAGAGACGAAGATTAAAAAATTGTTCAACAAAACATAACATCTATAAACAAAAACCATAATGAGTTATTAATACTGTTGGAATAGTTAGAAATATATTATGATACTATAGTATTAACAGAATGTTGTTTAAATAAACATTATCATATTAAAATTTTCAATAATTATATAACGCTTCACACCAAAAAAATTAAAGACAAAACGACGGTGTTGTGGTCTATGTAAAGAAAAATCTTCATTTCAGCTACGAAGAGGTCAGAATAAGCGAATCAAATGCCATCTAAATAACTATATAACAAAACTACTGTACACAAGCCATATTGATCTCGAGCAATTTCTGATATATCCTCGTTTCTAGAATCTTCAAACCAAACATTAGAAGAAATAAAAAATACAGAAAATGTGTATATAGTAGGAGATCTTTATATTGACATCTCACAACACGGGCATACACAGCGAAACAGCTATGAATAACTTCTGATTTAACTCACTCAAACCGGCAATTAACAAAACTACAAGAGAAGATAAAAACAGTCAAACATGCATAGACCATATAATGGTTAAAACAAAAATGCTTACACAGCTATTATGTATAAGTCATATTCAACAGATTACTACACTACAATGATTAACATATAAATAAACGCAAACACACCTAGATGTGAACAGCCCAAAACAGTACACAAGACAAGTTTAGGTTATAACAAAATTAAAATATCTTTAAACAAATACAAATGGATTCAAATTTTAACCGACAAAGAAACGAATGAAGCTTGCTATGTATTTTTCATCAATTTTAGAAGAAGAAATGAAAAATTGTTCCTAAACTACTGTTATTTATGTTTCAAATTCCAATAACCTTTAAAACCCTGGATAACGAAAAGTATAATTACTAGAAACTATACAAAAAATCATTGATTAACAGACAGACAAAAAAAACAGCAATATTTTGAGTTTGTCCAAATTTTTGTAGACAAGGACTGGATTCAACTCCCTGGGGAGTTGTTCATATTAACATATTACAACAGAGATTAAGAACATTTAAGAAAGGGTAATATAGAAGTCTAGGCATCTACAGGGCTTATGATCTGTCAATGGCTGGTTCAAGTGGCCACTTTACATACTGTGTAACAGTCACCATTCTGCCTATATTTGAACATCTATATTCCTTCAATTCTTTCATCTGTTGATGTTTGTGAAGTCTTCTCTTAAATGTTCTTCATCTCTGTTGTAATATGTTAATATAAACAGCTCCCCAGGGAGTTGAATCCAGTCCTTGTCTACAAAAATTTGGACAAACTCAAAATATTGTTGATAAATCCACCTGGTCCATGAAGAAGTATAGAAATTGAAAAAATAATATTTTCAGGTGTTGCCTAGTATGTAGGTGAAATAATTCAATTAAATGAATCTCACCCGCATAAATAAAGGTTTCAGCTCTTTAACTTCACAAACATGAACAGATGAAAGAATTGAAGAAACATAGATGTTCAAATATGGGCAGAATGGTGAATGTTACACAGTGTGTAAAGTGGCCCCTTAAATCAGGCATTGACAGGTCATAATGCCTAGACTTCTATATTACCTTCTCTCAAATGTTCTTCATCTCTGTTGTAATATGTTAATACAATTACATAATACAAATGTTTTTTTTTTTACAATACAATCTGCTATTATAATTTTTTAATGTTATAGCTGTTACTTTCCAAAAAAGAGACTATTTCTTGTGCTTGGAATTACACTGTTATATTTATTTAGATATTTGAAGTAATAAAATTTCGAATATACTCGTACACAAGGAAAAAAAAATGGAAATAAAAAGAAAAACAGAAAATAATAAAACAGTTATACTAATTAAAATTAAAAGCTATTTTTATTCGGGTTTAAAAAAAATCTTTAAGTTTACTTTGAATTTATTTACTGACATTAGTTTAAATAATTTTTAGTTAATTGGGGAGATTATTGTAATTTTTTATTCCTTTGAAAAAAAAATATTTTGACCATGACTATTTTATTATTTTGGTATCTGAGTGACTTATTCATCTCAAATTAGTTTATTTTTCTTATTTGTAAATTTAAATACGATTTTTTTTACTTATATCGTGTATGAAAGTTAAATTTTTTTATTAATCAATATTTATCATAAATGGGAAATGTTTTTTTTATTCAATACAAATCTACTTTTATACATCTATTAAATGTTATAATTGTAACACTCCAAAAAAAGATGCTAACTCTTGTGCTTGGAGAGTGACTTACACTGTTATAGTTATTTATAAGAATTTATATAATTTTGAATATACAAGTACATGACAAATAAATAAAAAATTGTTGGATATAAAAAGAAAAACTGAAAATAATAATACATTCATACGAATTAAAATTAAATGCAGTTTTTACACTAATTCAAAAAAATTCTTTGAATTTACTTTGAATTTATTTATTGATATATTAGTTTTTACAGTTTTAACATCTTGATATAAGCTACTGAAAACGTGCAAAAATTAAAAGATCTGAAACCTTTATATCCAGTATTTATCAGAAAACATTTGGTCATTCTTAAAATATTGTTTAATAGTTTTCATTTGTAAATCGGTTTTCGTTGACGTTGTGGTAGATTATATATTATTTAATTAATTTGTAAACCTCAATTAACAAGACCGAACCATCTTAAGAGAAAACGCGATCTGGCTTTTCTTCAAACAAACATATTCCCGTGTTTTTTCTCTGAATTACGACAAAAAAAAAACATGTATTTTATTAAAAACTAACGACCAAAAAAAGAACAGTTATTTTATTAAAAACTATGGCTTGTCTTAATTGTACTCTTTTAATTTTCAACACCACAGTTATATACTTTTTTTAAAGAAACAGTTCTTATGTTTTTCATTAATATCTTCTTCTTCTTCTTATCAGTCCGTTTCTCTCGATTCGATTTTCTGTCTGGGGCTCTCCTGTCCTGTTTCCATCCATATCCCACGATGTTGTCAGTCCATCTCCTCTATGGTCTCCCTCATTTCCTTTGATTTTTGTAGGGTCTCCAATTAAGTATTCTAGGGGTCCATTTATCAACTTCTTGTCTCGTCACATGACCTGCCCAACTGCCATTTTTGTCTTCTCACATTTTCTGCGATATCGGTCACCTTTGTACCCCGTAGGCATCAACTATAGGTATAATAATTTATTATTGACCAATTATTTTTTTATTAATTTTTCCAGGTAAAATCAACAGCATCGCTGCAGTAATAGAAAAGTGCCTCTCATTCGTCATAGTGCCCCTTTCAAATTATGTATACGTCTCAAGTTTGTCCTTCTTCCCCAGCAGTTTTCTTCTCATTAGCATATTCGCGTGTATCGCAGTAATCATCACCTACGGAGTTGTCTTGTGCTTACCACAGCAACTTAGTCTCAAAGACGAGAATCTCAAATCAGAGGCGTTAAAGTGTCTTAAAGTAAGCGAGAAAGATGGCAGGCAAGTTTGAAAAGGCAAGTAAATTATGGAGGATAAGTAAATTTATGAAATTAATTTAACGGTGGAGAATGTTTTCGGTGGTTCGAGCGATGTTTTATTAACGAAAAAAAAACTTTTGGTTAAATATAATTTATAAAAAGACTTACCTACCCATCTCTTCGTCATGATACTCACTATACCAACATGCAAATACTAATATGCATCTCCACCTTCACCATCACCGTAGTATACTCGTATATATAGTATTTTCGAAAATGCATAAATCGCATGCAGATTTATAGAGATGCGAACACCACCATGTCTAAACATGCATTAAGCTAAGTAAAAAAATATTTAATCTCATATTGAAGAATTAGTAAGGAAGTGTTCGGGAGGGGGGGTTGAGGTGAAGTTACCCGATTGGTTATTTTTAATTTAAAAAGTGGGCAATACTGAAAAGTTAAATGATTATTTAATAAGGGAATATCATTTTTTAAGGTTTTTTTAATGTGAAAAATCTCAATTTTTTGAACATTAAAAAAGCCTTAAAAAATTTTATTCCCTGATTAAATAATCAAATAACTTTTCATTATTTGAATATTTCATTTTTACTTCTTAAAAAATATAAACCTGTTTTGTACGATAAAAATAATATGGGAAAATTAGGTACTAATGAATTGTAAAAATAAAAGAGATATAAATATATAATAATATTGACTCGGGAGTTTATCAACTCCAATGTACCTCGTGCCCATCGATATACTTTGGGAGAACGTCACTTAGCTTCAATATTCGCATTATACGACATTTCTTAGGCATCCAGATGTTTACTAACTGAGATGGATATGTTCTCATCGTCACTATGGCAGCATGGCATGTGATGTTAATGATCTTATCTCCCTTAGTGGATTTACTACTTTTTTTTATTCTTAAAAGCGCTTTTTTATATATTTATTCTACTTGTGTAGGAAAAGGTTTTTGGCGTAAATATTGTTGTGCTATATTTAGTTATAAAGGTGCTAAACTTTCTTTGTTTCTTTGTTGCTCTTAATATGTGTTATTTTCTAAATATTAATATTATTTATGTCTCGAATTGAGTTGTTGTACCTCCTGGGAATAAAATTCAACGTATTATACTTGTAAAATACTTTGTGTTATATGATTTATAAATAAATAAAAAATAAAAAAAGAACACATAAGATGTTTAAATAATAAAACATTTTCAGAGTTTGCTAATCATCTTTTAACTTCAAATCACGATTTTGATAAGGATAAAGGAGTAAAAATTATACATTTAAATGATAAAAAAGGACTTGAATGAAATAATATGGAGATTTTTCACATGAAAAAAGCATTAAAAAATTACATTTCCTTAATAAATAATCAAATAACTTTTGAGCATAGCCCTTCATTAAAAATTAACCAACCGAGGAACCCCCTCCACCTCAAACGCCCCTCCATCACAACTCCATAACGATTATTCAATATGAGATTAAATATTTTTTAACTTAACTTAAGCTTAATGCATGTTTAGACATGGTGGTGTTCGCATCTCTATAAATCTGCATGTAATTTATTCATTTTTGGAAATACTTTACATAAACTATGGTGATGGTGATGGTGGAGGTGTATTTTAGTATTTGCATGTTGGTGTAGTGAGCGTCCTGCCGAAGAGACGGGTACATCTCGAAACCGGTAGACGGTAAAATTCGGTAAGTGGTTATATACTCATATTTACTAACATTAGTTAAAATGTTTGACCGCAATGTTAATGCTTTAAACATAAATAATATTTATAAATAATTTATTTACAAGTTACTTTGCTTTATATGGCTCATTTTATACAATGCCAATGGTAAAAATCTACATGTTACGGTAAAATAAAATGAGGTGAATTGATTTTATTTTGGATTATAATTACTTTTTCAACCTTTTTATTTTATTAAACGGCGGGCAAACACACTAATCAGCCACCTTTCTACGCTTTCTACCTGACAATAGATCCTTAAAAATAAAAATAAAAATAAAAATAGAAAGCAATTCATCGTTATTTTACCTTATTTTATTTTATTTTATTTGGGACACCAACAGTTCCACATACATATTTATAGTAAACAAACATATATAGTGTATAAAACCAGAGCCAATAACAGATTTCCACGAAGTGTACAAAGTTAGTAAAGAAAATATATTACATATTATATAAATACATCAAAGTTTATACATATAAAAGTGTTATTTTCATGTACTCGTATACATTTTTCAATAATCCATTTAACAGTAAGTTATTGTCAATTTGGCGGGATTAGGACAACGATGCTTGAAGAGAAGATAAGGAGGGGAAGAGAGATGTACATATTTATGATTATAATGTCTACTAAGTTACATAATGCATTTTTAGTGTAAATTTCAAATCTGACAGAGAAATGTTTTTGTAGTCTATGTCTATAAAATAAAATTTTGTAATGTACACTGAAAAAGTCCTACGAAAAAAAGCATTTTTAACACAAGATGCTTTACGTATTGGTATATGAAAAAGGTGGTACCGTTTACAAATCCTGGCTGGCACATGTATTGTTATTGAACTAAGTAGTTCTGCACAGTTAACTATTCCTGTCATAATTTTGTGAATCAGTAGTTGGTCTGCACACACTCTGCGGTATTGTAGAGAAGTGATAGTGGTAAATGGTAGGTGGGGGCAGCGAGAGTTGATACATAAGAAATACCGGTTTTGTATTTTAGGTATTGCATATTTATAAATTTGTTTTGAATGTAAGCATACCTTTTTGTTAATGACCCTTTACTGACGTTTGCCAGCACAATTTCGTTGCGAATTTTAATAGTAGAGTTTTTAAACTGCATTATAACTTAAGGTAGATTTGAAGGTAAGTAAAAGAGCGCAACAGACATGGCACCCACAAGACCAAGAATTAAGAATGAAGACGTCGGAATTCACTGCAAGGAATAAGTGAATAAAATACTTTGTAAAACATTCGAGTTTGCTTGTAAAAATGTTGATGGAAGTTCATTGTAATTTATTGTTTAAAATAACAAAGCAAGTGTTTAAAAAATAATATTAAGAGTGATGCTGCGTTGTCCCCCCCCATCTGAGACTATGTTGCAATTCATGAAGGTACTGGACATTTGACAACATTTTTTAAAAGAGTCATTGAGACATTTCTGGTCATGCGGCTACAAGAATAGATCCCAGCAGAATGCTCGTACGAGGTTTTCCTGTAATTTGAATTATTCAATTTCAAAAACACGTATGACGTTTGCTCGGGGAAATTTCTCTTTTGTGGCCCCAAGAGTGTTCAATGTCCTGGATGAACATATTAGTTCTCCAAAACAAAAGCTATTTTCAGGAGGAGTCTACAAGTCTGGATTTTGTCTAAAGGAAGAGACCATTGCAGGAGACTGCTGCGAGATATTGCATAGATTTATATACTATTGAGCGTGTTGTCCAGATGCCCTTTGAAATATATGCATGTTTACGTAATAGTTTTTAATTTTTATTTTTGCCATTATTTAATTGTGTACGTGCTCCCAGATTCCATTATGTTGTATCCCAACTAAACATAGGGCCCTTGGCTTGGCCCCATAGAGTTTGGGGTTTGTTGTTATTGTATTTTTTTGTAATATGCATTTGTATGAATTTTTTTTTTTTTTTTTTAATCTACAAATTCTGGATAGCCAGTGACCGCTTTGTCTTTAAGGTGGGATGAAATTGAACCGGGCACGGGTTATACCATGTTTGTAGATTAATTGAGTAATATTTTTTTTAATGTGTACGGTCAGCGATCTTTAGTTTACGATATAAAGGAAGTTATGGGATGGCGCATCACTTTTTAAATGTTTTTCTGATGTTTCGTTTTTAGATGGACCACAGACTAATATGTAATTAGAAAGATAGATAATTTTTTGATAAGGGAATATAAAGTTTAAGCATTTACAGGTCTTACGAGTTGTTGAATGGCATAAATTGCTAATTTACAGACTGTGTAGTGTAACATTCAGCCTAGCTCAGACCTTTCATATTTTTTAAACTTTTTCATTTTAGGTTGTAATTAAATTTTTTTTTGTATTTTTACATCTAGTAAATACATGAGCTAAGCTGATACGAAGAACCTCGGTCTTTATAACAGTTTTCAAGTACATGAAAGGGGTGCTTTAAATGCCTTTAAATATGATTTTCGTAAAATAAAAGAACTTAAACTGACGATATGTTTAAGATTTTACCAAATTATTTAACCTACTAAGCAACGCTTTCACATTGTTATATTGATAGGCTTTTCAAGGAGATAAAACTATTTATTTAATTATTTAAACATTTCATTTACATCTCCATTTATATTCCTAGGCAGTTCAGATTACTCACCAGTAAAAACATAAAATATGTATTTATACATTTACTACTTAATTAATCTAAGGTATAAATAATTCAATGAAAATTTCTGTAATAAATATGTAAATAACAATAAAATAAATAAATATGAACAGTTTACATACGTATGCATAGTGACGGGCATATTGCCATAATTCAACTTCTTCCTACCAACACATTGTAGGTATATTATGATATTTTCATTATAAAACAAAACATTGATTTACATATATATTTTTACGATAAAAAATTGACTAAATATCCACACAATACTATGAAGAGGGCAGGGGCAAAGAGGGAAGTAAAAAGGGTGGAGAAAAGAAAAACTCAAATATTCAGGAAGTGACATTTCATACACGATTGTAAATAAAGAAGGGGCATTTCTGACGTTAGTGGGTAGATTACTCGTATTTTATAATCGAGAAGCCACTACTGAAAGAGGAGGCAAAACAAATAGAGTGGCTAATTGGTATTGAAAGGGTTACTAGAACGAAGAGATACTAGTTATGCAGGGTGTTTATTAAACCCTGTCACATCCGGAACCACGATGATCAGTATGAGCAAGAAGACATATTTTTTTAGAATGAACAAAATTAAAAAAAATAAAATATCGAAAAAAGAAAATGGTTGTTTACTTCTGCAGGGGCAAAACGAGGTGGGGGAAGGGGGGAGTCTGATATTGCGCCGCGCTCCCCTCACTTTTTCCCTGCAGAAGTAAGCAACCATTTGTTTTTAAAAATATTTTATTAAAAACAAAATTCTTTGTTCTAAATATTTTTTGAAATATGCTCATATGTCTTCTTGCCAATACTGATCATCGTGGTTTAGGATGTGACAGGGTTTTAAGAACACCCTGTATAGGCTGAGAAATATTATAATGCGTAAAAAAAAAAACTTTTCCAACAATCAAACATTATCAGACGTGAAAAAAAGAATAGGCCGCACGACACCTCCAATGTAAATATTTAATCTTAGCTAATATCAAAACGTTTGCATTATTTAATCAAAATGATACGAATTAAAATTAAAGCAAAAATTCTCAGAGTAATTTGATTCAGTCCTAGAGAAATTTGGTTGAAGACAAGACATGGAAACTGCGGAGCCAATTCCGTCTCATGAATTAGGCGAAAGTGATCCGTAAGTAAAATGTGATTGAATCATTATTTATAATGTGAAAAAATTAATAAACAAATGAATGAATATCAAACAAAATATATTTGAAATATTTCAAGGTGAGAGTGACTTAGCTACACGAAGGTAAGATAATTAACTTAACGTTTCGGGGCCCCGACTACAATTGGAAGTTATCATTTACCTTCAATTTTATCTACAAAGTAAAAATCAGTTTTCTGTATGAAAAGCAGAATATGCATACAATGTTTTCTTCCAAACATGTTCAATTATAGGTTACAGACGAAGATACTTTAAATGTTCATGCGAATATTTGATACCCTTATCGGTTTTTCTTTATAGACAGTCGAAGGTAACTCTGTTAACTTCCCATTGTAATTGGGGCCCAGGTGGCCAGTTTAGGGTCTATTCTAGTGTAAAAACCCTTTCTGAAATGAATATTTCATGTGAACCATGTCGGGAATCGAACCCGAGATCTCTTGCATGGAAGGCAAACGCCCTGACCACTACCCCATTAGGCTGAGATTTCTATATACGCTTATCTAAAATTTTCTTCATCTATAACTTAATTTATTTTTTTTAAAGTATTATCATCATCATCATTCCCTTTCCATTCCTAATGGTGCAAAAGGCACTGCACTGTTCCACCAATAGGGAGGAAATCTAGCCCGTCTGCAAGCATTTAAACATACTCAAACATTGTTGAATTAACTACCTGGTAAAAGAAGAAGTATAAAAATTTGAAAATTGTTTTCAAGCGTTGCCTAGTAGGTGATTTGGTTCAGCCGGATGAATTTCACCCACGTGATAAATGTTAAGATCTTTTGAAAACAATTTCCCAATTTTTATACTTTTACTTCACAAAACTCAACAGATGGAAGAGTTGAGGAAATGTGGACGTTCAAACATGGGCAGAATGGTGAATGTTACACAGTGTGTAATGTGGCCACTTAAACCAGCCAACGACAAGTCCTGTAAATGCTTAGACTTCTATATTCCCTTCTCAAAAATGTTTTTCCTCTCTGTTGAAATAGATTTAAATATGAATAACCCCCTAGGGAGGAAATCCAGCCAGTCTGCCAAGCATTTGGAACTTTGCTGAATCTCTCAGACTAATAATGTTTTGCTGATTTACAATTGCCTCACTGCTTACATGCAGTAATATATCTTCATATCCATAAATAAAAAAAAATCATTGGACGCATTTTTTGTTTGTTTATTTATTCATACAAATACATGCACGAGTATATTACAAAAAAAAACAAAAACGTATCCCTAACTCCATGAGGCCAAGAGCCTTGTGTTGAGTTGGGATACAACATAATGGAAAGTGGAAGCATGTACATTATTAAATAATAGCAAAAAAATAAAAATGATAGACAGGCGTCGCGTCGTGGCGCAGTTGGTTAGACGGCCGACTGTGAAACTGGCGTCGCGGGTTCGATTCCCGCCAGTTGTAAGAAAATAATCCAAGAAAGATTTTTCTCTCAATTAGTCTGGGTGTTGTGGGGAATTTTTCACTTCCTCCTTCCATATCCCCTCTTTCCAACCGCTGACAAGCCTCTAAAATAGAGGCTTAGCGGGTTATTCCTTTAATTAAAAAGCATAGATTTCAGACAACACGCTTAATAGTGTATAAATCTATGCAATATCAAGCGCCAGTCTCCTATAATGGTCTCTTCCCTTAAATAAAATCCAAACTTGTACACCTCTCCTGAAAATGGCTTTCGTTTTCTAGAACTGATTATTATTATTCATATTATATTATTATTCTTATTGTTGTTTATTATATAAGTACTGTTAGAGTAATACTTGAGTATTTAATTATAATAGAATCCTTCATCATTTTAACGGTATTACTTTGATATTAATTTTTTTAAATAATCCCATTTCGCCTGTTTATCTGAGAGGGCTCATCCAACCTCTTTCACAACATGGACTATCTCTTCGTTCTAGTAACGAGAGAACCCTTTTATTACCCTATTATTATTATTGACCACATGACCGAGTATCGCACGCAACTATACTGGCTCAGTATCAGGCATAGAAGAAACATTCGCATTCTATCACTTCTTCCCAATATTTTAAATAATCCCACTTCACCTGTTTGTCTGAGAGAGCTCATCCAACCTCTTTCACAACATGGACTATCTCTTCGTTCTAGTAACGAGAGAACCCTTTTAATACCCTGTCATCGCTCTTATTTGTTTGCCTCCTCTTTCACAGTAGTAGCTGCTCGATTGTGGAATAATCTACCCACTAATGTTAGAGACGCCCCTTCTTCATTTACATTTAAGTCAAGATTGAAATGACACTATCTAAATATTTAAATTGTTCCTTTATTCTTCTTCTTTCCTTCCCATCCCCTCTCCTCTCTTCATAGTATAGTGTTAATTTTTATATCTATATATTTATTTTTGGTATTCTTTGCTTTTAATTTTTGTATAAAATTGTAAGATTTAATATGTCCATGTATTTATAATTTTCTCACTAAACTGTAAACTGTACGGTTTGGGTAGGTAGGAAGAAATTGCCTTAAGACAACGCCCGCCCTTATATGTATATATATTGTATATGTATATAAAGTATCAAATAAATAAATAAATAAAATATTGCGCAATACTATATTAACAATCCTGCCAGCCAGTCCGTCTACCACGTGACCGGTTTTTCTCCTCTTCGCCGCTAGGGGCACTGCCGGCGCGATAGCTAGTACCGCGTGATCCGTAATATAAGCGTTCACAGCGCTTCAAAACGATAGTCATAGTTCGGCCATCCTGACTTTTCTGCGTCCCTGCAGGAGTAGGCGACTGTTGTTCTGGTGTAACAGGTTCCCTCGTAAGTCGCCTTTGCTGGTTTCTTCAGCCTTCAGTTATGGTTATGGAAACTTAATTAAACAAACTCTCAAAAGCCCCGAAGGCAAATATTATGGAATTGTGCCGGGAGGCTTAAATTGTTCCCCGAAGGCAAAGAGGAGAAGAATTGGTCACGTGGTAGACGGACTGGCCGGCAGGATTGTTTATATAGTATTGCACAATATCAAAGTAATACCGTTAAAATGCTGAAGGTTTCATTAATAATTAAATACTTAAGTATTAATCTAGCAGTACTAAAATATAAACTTATCATATCTTCCATAAAATTATTTAATTGTAATTTTATACCTGTCATGTAAAAGCTCTCTGGGCGTATACAAATAATAAATAAATGTTACTGCATCTAAAGCGTAAGACACCGTACCTTACGTGTAACAAAAATGATCAAGGCACGTTGCAATTGGAATTCCAATGTATCACTAAAGCGCATATACGGTGGCTGACAATTTTGATAAATACATATTTGAACATTGTTTTTTCGTCACTCTTTCGCAAATGCTTGTATTGTTTGGTACTGTGCGAAAAAGAAAACTTCACGTCGGACTTATTATGCCTAACTAAAATCTTTAAAAAATACGTTTCGCTGTCCCGTTTTCCACACCTTAAAATGAACCGATTTTGTTTTTTTTTTTGAAAAATATCAGAATTAAATTTTCTGTTTCGGTATATTTTGAGTTTTTCAAAAATAGTAATGAGGGTATTAAAAGCAAGCTTGAAATCTCCACCAAAAACGAAAAATTAGTTATTGATGCCAAAATAAAATATATATAAAAACGTATCTACTTAAATAATAGCGTAATTTAAAACCGTCTCTAAATCTTGCGGAAACAGATTTAAATTATACTACTTACTTGATACCGTAAACTTAGCAGTCTCCATTTATTTATACTTTTACGTTGTTTGTATTCTTTTTTTATACAGAATAATGTTCCCTCACTGGGGTGTGTCCCGTGCCGAGGGAAACATTTTACAAAATGTGAAACATGCCTAAGATTAGCTATTTAACAAAGTTAACATAATAATAACAGTAAAAAAAACCTAATTAATCCAATTAACCTAATTATTATCAACATAATAAACAATAAACAACAAACAACTAAAATAATCATAAAAAACATAACCAATTTATATAGACCAATATAACAAATTTCATAAACAGTACACACATTTTACCTATTTGGCTTGATCCACTTATCGATCCGTGCGCAACCCACCTCCACTATCCATTTCTTAATAGCAATTTATATTGTGAGAACTTTCTAATTGTCTTTATGGATAATGGAAGTAGATTGTACACTTAAACCGAGTAGTAGGCCAATCCTCTTTGACCGAAGGTTGTATTTATTTTTTTATTTTTTTGCAGCATCAGGGTGGAGTATCTAGTAACTCTGGTGTTTGTAACGGAAGGTAGAGAATAATGTTTACGTGCGTATAGCAACAAAGCTTTTACATAAAGTTGTTTTATAGATTTTACATTAAGATTTTCAAATATACCGAGGAAGCTAGTTCTGATTGGGACTCTTAAGATAATTTTTATTAAAGCTTTTTGTGCAATTATTATTTACTTGATCAGTGTGTCATTTGCACCCCATTCAATTATCCCATATTCCAAAACTGATTGAGTTATTGCGTAATATAATTTTACAAGTTCTTTTAGGCTAATTATATTTTTTATAGGTTTAAATACGTAAATTTGCTTTTTCAATTTATTTTCAATATGATCAATTTGATTAGTCCATCATTGATTTGGTGAAACATAATTAGAAATCTCATAATTCTTTTTTCAACGTGTTTTCCAAATGTCTCAGTTACTCCTTCAACGGAGATTTCTAAGTAGGCTTTAATACCCTCGGTTATCATATTTGTGTATCGTACGTCCAAAGACAGCAGGAAAAACTAGCCCCTTTAAAGGTTTTTGGATGGTTCAACAATTTATCAAAAAACTAAACAACGGAAGCCAATGGTAAATATCTACATTGAGTTAAAATTGGACTAGTGCCATAGTTCAGGGAGAAAATACGGGAATGCATTTGTAAAAAAAAAGTGAGACCGCGTTTTCTCTTAAAAATCACATCAGTTTAACGATGTCTCAAAAGCGATAAAACAGAGAATTGGTCAACCAAACTAAGTGGATTAAAGTATCACTCTGTCATAAATTAATTTCTAAGTAGTGTATTTTTCTATTATATATTTTGTTTTCTTGTTATTTTAATTAAAATTACAGATTAAATGGTGGAAAAGAGAAAGCGAAGGAACCCTTTTGGGCAAATATTACCTTAGAACCAATGTGGTTGGGGCTATTTATATCAGCGGGGTTTGATGTGGTAGTTTTTAAAAATCTGTACATTGAAAGAGCGTGCAATATTGATTTGGGATACCCGAAAAATGTTTGTTATGTTGAAGGACCTCTTGATTCCTTTATTGAAGTAAGTAAAACTCTTAATCCTTTAACTTTTACCACAACAGGTCTAGAAACATGAAGTATGGTGATCTAGTGCCAGTCATCATCATCATATTTATTCGTCATATAGTTTAAACCGTAGCGCGTCGTCGCTTTATTTCACTATAATTAAGTGAATATATATTATTGGATGGCAGACCCTACTATTTTTAAATATACATTTTTTCAAAGTTTCTATTTAAAATCATTTAAACTGTACATTTGTTTGTATTCGAAATAAATAAAATAAAATATTAACGCAAGTTAGCCATACAAGCAAACTAAAACCAGTTCTTAATCAGACTTAATAAAAATCCAACCACCGTCAAGTGTAGCTACTGTGTACAAAAAGAGTTTTAAATCAAAATAAAATATACCGTTGATCCACTGATATATGGATTTTTCCAGGTCGAAGCCCAAAAGGTGATTTCGTCCATATCTGTTACCACGTCTCTGATATCTGGAGTAATAACTTGTCTTCTGGTCATATTCCTGGGATCGTGGAGTGACGCAAGTGGACGAAGGAAGCCCCTCATGTTAATATCAGTGGGAGGTGGTGTCGTGTCTTCGTTGAGTACTCTAGTAGCCCTCCAACTCCAAGAACTGTCCACTGTATGGGTAATTTTCCTCAGAGTTATACCTCTCGCCTTTGGGGGCTTCGCACTGCTAGGATTGTCAGCGTTCAGCTATTTGGGAGATGTGAGTTTTTGTAAAAAATAATCTAATTATGTTATTATATTATTGTGTACACTATCCAACCAAATTATTATAAACATTTGATAATTGGTATTAACCAATGACATATAATTAAACAGACACGTAACTAGCTCGAAGAAAACAGAACTTTAAATCATGGGTAATTGCGATCCCTACCTTCGTTCAACAACGGGCATTTATCATGATTAGACGTGATCCAACGCAGAAATATGTCAAAGTGTGTGACAAAATGTGTTTTAATTGCACCTCAATTAAAAAAAACCAAACAGATGTATTGTTTTATTCGTAAATAAAATAAAATTATGAAATAAGCTATATTTTGAAACAAATTTTTCAAAATTTTGAGATCTGCCAGCTAGTGTGGTTTTTATGGGAACGAGTTGCACAGAAAACAATTCTGAACCAAGAAAATATGTATATCTCTTTCTCACATTAATGACTGCATATGTATCGTGATTTGCCATCACTTTTTAAAAAAGTGTTCAGGGCAACGCAATTGCTATATCTAAGATCCTAGCTAGTACAAAAGTAACGTGTCTATTGATTGTATCTCATTGATTTTACTTATATAAATACAAATAAATTATTTGTATAAAAGAGGTCCAAGAATGGAACCCTGCGATACACCCGAAATCACAAATACTTTCCCGATTTCATTCGTTGAGCATATTCAGATTCATGTAAAATAAGTATAACGCTGAATTTCACGCCACACGTGGTTTTATCAAACTTAATTAGAGTTTATTTTTACTTTTAGTTTTTCTGAATATCCGATGTGTATCATTTGTGTTGTTAATTGATAAATTTATTTATTATGGAAATCACACGGTTTTTAACAAACTCAAGCTACAAGAAAAGAATTTTAAAAGGTAAAACCACTTACAGATTTTACATTAATTAAATATGAATACAGAAAGAGATGGGAAAAAATTAATACTAAAAAAATAAATATTATAAAAGTTAATTAAAAAGTACATAAAAGGGAGAAGACAGGGTATAGTTTCAACTCTACATCCCGCCCCCCTCTCTCTGTTTTCATGAACATGCGTATTTGGTTACTTGAAATTCAGAACCAACAATAATTCATTAGATACATGTAAAAGGAAAAGTTAAAAGTTAAGAAGGAGATAATTTATCAACATAAATAAATAATATTTTCAGGCGTTGCCTAGTATGCAGGTGAAATAATTCAATTAGATGAAACTCACTCGCATAAATAAAGGTTTCAGCTTCACAAACATCAACAGATAAAAGAATTGAAGGAATAAAGATGTTCAAATATGGGCAGAATAGTGAATGTTGCACAGTGTGTAAAGTGGCCACTTAAACCAGCCATTGATAGGTCATAAGCCCTGTAGATGCCTAGACTTCTATATTACCTTCTCTTAAATGTTCTTCATCTCTGTTGTTGTTTTTTTAAATATTTTATTTAAAAAAAACATATATTGTTCTAAATATTTTTTTTAATATGCTATTAAGTCTTCTTGCCAATACTGATCATCGTGGTTTCGGATGTGACAGGGTTTAAAGAACACCCTGTGGATGTATCTCACGAAGGACCTTTGAAAACTGAACAAATTTTATTCAATACATACTAGCTTTTACACGCCCGTAGCTTCGCTACAGTTGTATTAGAGAGAAATTAGTTTAGCTGTGTAACAATAAAAATTTTCCCGATGGAATTAGATGTTTTTTCAGGATAAAAAGTAGCCTGTATCGATTGCCGATCCTCCAACTATCGCTATGCAGAAAATACAACGATCCTTTAGTCTATGGCGCCGTAGTATCGTTATTCTGTTTTAATATTAAATAATATTTTCACTAATAATTTTTCCGAGGGAGTGATGTTTTTTTTATATAAAGTAGTATGAGACTCTTCTTGGCATTCCGGCTATGCCTGTGCAAAATATCGCGTCGATCGGTCGCTCCGTTGCGACGTGAAATAATCACAAACAAGCAGACAAACACGCTTTTGCATTTATGATATTAGTATGGATTATCATCATCATGTATGTTTTTATTAAGTGATTTTTAAAACGGTTGAGAAACTTTATCGTAATCGTTTGGTAATGCGCATTTAATTATCGTAGTGGTAAATTGTGCTTCTTTTTTGTCATTTCATTTCTGTCATATTAGCATAGTAAGGCTTCTATAAAATAAAATAATTATATATAAGTCAAAATCTGCTATTTATAAAATCTTCTAAAGCTAGGGTTTCCTAGGACAGCGGTGCCCGTATCTTAGCGGCCGTAGTGAACGATAATGCGGTAGACAGCCGTCGTAACGATGATTAGAGAGTGGTTTCCTAAGAAAACAGTGTTATCAACAACGTTTTTCTAGGAAACCACTCTCTAATCACCGTTACGACGGCTGTCCAGCGCATCACCGTTCACTACGGCCGTTAAGATACGGGCACCGCTGTCCTAGGAAACCCTAGCTTAAGAGCTACTTTGGTTTTTATGCCCCAATGTCCAGAATGTGTAGATTAGTCAATTCATCACACGACTTGGAATTTTTTGGGATAGATCTTCCGGCTTTTCGTAGATCTCTGTATTGTATACAATTATTGTTTTGCCCTTGTTTGTCTTTGCTAAATAGTTTTATGTTCTTTTTGTTCAGTTTCTTGCATTTTTGTTTCTTGATGTAACTGTTGTAATTGGCTTAGGCCGTATATATAATAAATACTAATAAATTAATCCGTTACAGCACATTTCTCCGTTCTATTCACAGAAGGGAGTCTATCAGAGAACTTTAAAAGTTAGTTCACCGCCTCGTCGCTAGAGAGTGCTAGTGCATATTTTTCATGAAATTACTACAAACACGACGTGTCTGCTCAGTTATCAGATATTATTTAAATTGATTGGAAAACAATATAAAGGAGGAGTTTTTATTAATATTTGACAACAGAGATGAAGGACAGAACATGAAAAACACACAGTATAGTCATTTGCAGGGCTTATGACCAGTCATTGGTTAGTTTAAGTGGTCACATTATGAAATGTGTAACATTCACCATGCTGCGTATGTTAGAGTTTGAACATCGATATTCCTTCAATTGTTCCATCTGCTGATATTTGCGAAGTAAAAGAGCTGAAACCTGTATTGATGCGAGTGAGATTCTGACTGAATATAAGGTAACACCTTTACCACCACCCATACTTAAAACAACATAAAATAAAAAATGAAAATTGTTTTCTCAACTAAACCACTATTTAAACTGATTATTGCTATACTTGTATATCAAATGGTTCGGAATTTCTTGCAAAACATTACCGATAAACTAATTTGGTGATTTTTGACAAAAAGCTGCCTTTTTGCTTAGTAGTATACCAACCTTATAGTATTAATACGCTACTGGCTAACAGAGTCGTCCACATGAACAAAAAACATTATATGATTGTCAACCACGAAATTTACTACAATTTACACCAGTACAATACATACCGTAAGTACTCAGGTCAAGAATTATAAGCGCAAACCGAAACCGTCCGTTACATGTTTGTTAAACTAAAAGCCGAACCAAAAATTTGAAACTCTTTTGTTCTATGCAATAGAGCGAAAGGGCTTCTGTAGCGAATTATTACTCTGAGATACCGACGGTATGATGTTTATTTATTTTCAATTGTTTTGTGTAATTTCATTTTATAATTCACTTACGTAATAACAGGTGACAATTTAAATATTACCTGTATAAATTGTCACCTATTTGTGGTTCTTCTGTGTGTTTCATTACTTCAATTTAATAACTATTCGATTTAATAAATATTTATTCCAGATTTGTTACAAAACCCTTCGGAACCCAACAGTAGTAATGGGACGCAATGGAGCAGCGATGTACATATCCATGGTGT
Organism: Micrasema longulum; assembly: GCF_059751315.1. Classification (NCBI taxonomy): domain Eukaryota; kingdom Metazoa; phylum Arthropoda; class Insecta; order Trichoptera; family Brachycentridae; genus Micrasema; species Micrasema longulum. Next base: position 428,254 of record NW_028279142.1, read on the forward strand.
TGGGTTCATACTTAGCTCCTATATTGTACAGAAAAATAGGCTTTTCGGGAATAACCGCACTGTCCTTTTCATTACAGGTTAGTTTTTTATGGATTTAAATAATATGATAAAACATGCAAAAAAATATTATACGAAACGAGAAAATATACAAGAATAAATACAAAAATCACAAAAAGCCTCTTTTTGTGGCTTTTTGGTGGAGATTTACCTCCAAAATTTAATTCTTCTGTTACGAAGTGGAAAAGATACCTCGTCCGTAGGAGAATAATTTAGGGTGTGGACTGTATGATTAGGGGCAGGAAGGTTGCGCAACTCCATTAACCTGCTGATGATGAGGCGTGACGTGATGCTGGAACCTGGTGGAGAAGCTGACCGTCTCGCGACGCGACGCTGGCACGGCTCGTGTAAAGATGGCGGCCTGAGTAGACGCCGGCACGGCTCGTGAAAGCACTTCACTCGTAGAATGTTAATTTTGTACTGAAAATTTCTTGTATTTGACCAGCGCTCACACTCATGATTATTGTTACATGAAGATGCGCTAGAAAAAAGGGAAAGATGGATTGGTAGATATAAAGGTTCTTGAGAGTTAGTCACTTCTTGAATAAAATATTTATTTGATGACATTATTTTTGGTACGTGTACTTGTACAAATCTGGATTCCAGCCAATGACAGGTCATGAGCCCTGTAAACGCTCGAATATCCATAATCCTGAATTTGAAAAAAATTCTACCTCATCTCTGTAGGGATATAAATAAAAATATTTGTTTGATATTTATTATTTATTTATTAATTTACAATTTTCCTACCTATTTCTGCTTTAACATTAAAAATTATGTTCTCTGACGGGGTGGGGTGTCTCTCGTGCCGAGGGAAACATGTTAAATTATAATCAAAATTTAAGTAAGACAACTCTTTGGAAGTAATTAGTCAAGTCTTTTTATCATGTATTGCTTTATTTAAACATTTTAATGTGTTACATTCACCATTCTGCATTATATATTATCATCCGTACTTCTTAAATTTTTCAAGTCTGTCATGATGACCTGTCATTTGCTGGCTGGGGGTGTTTTTCGGGATATTTAATTTAGTTTTTTTGGAATTAACCTTACTTATGAACTGGTAGATCGACGTGTCTACATAAAAAATGTATATTTTTTTGTGTTCGATATTTTTTTCAGGTGTTTTCTCTATTGTACGTGTATATAGTAGTCAATGATGTTAGTGTGAAAGATACATTTCCCAATATTTTGGATTTGTCACTTCCAATTAACGCCTTTAAGTGTTTATTCAAGAAAAGAGATGGATATAAAAGGCAAATTATTATGATAATGATTCTTATTCCGGCAACGAACACGTTAATTGGAACAAGTAAGTGAATAATTCATTATAGATATCTTGTCACTTATGCCTTGGTGTAGGCACCTAGAGAAAGGCCTAACATGTTGCCAATGGAGACTGAGTGATACTGGTCTATGAACCAATATTTAAAAAAAAGTTCTTAAGTTTGAAACTTGGAGTTGGTATTTTTTATTAAAAACCTTAAATTTGTTAAAATTAAACGATTTGAGAAAAATTAAAGACTTATTAAACTTATTTAAAATTGAGAATTCAAAATGGGATTGCCCAGAACTGTTATCTCTCATCAACTTCAGGATACCTGGAAAAATTACTAGACAGATACCACCGTTTTACAGAAACAATTCACGGACAGTGTACACTTGTAATGATGTATTAAATAGACTCCAGGAACTCGGCAATAGTTATTCCACGTATCGGATATATTTAGTGTAGGCTTTTGTTCTTATAGATCAATAAAAAAATATAGGTAAATATCTACGCGTCCTACACAGCCTGAATAATATTTGTAATTACAGATGAAGTCGCAATCCGATATCTATATTTAAGAAATACTTTTAAATGGTCTGAATTGGAATATGGAACTCTTCTGGCAGTCCGCCTCTCTATAAATGCAGTTGGTGAGTTTTGGTTTTTATTTATTTAGAATACAAACAGACGTACAGGTTAAATGTTTATACAGAGAGCCTTTAAAAAAAAGGATATAAAAATAGTACGGCCTACCATCATCTTCTTTAGTCTTTATCTCTCCACTGCTGGATAAAGACCTCTTTCAAACGTATCTATTCTTTCCTATCACCCGCTTTCATCATCCATGTTTTACCGGCAATTGAGGCAATGTCATTGACCTATCTTTTCTGTGGCCTTCCAATACTTCTTTTGTTTGCCCATGGTCTCCATTTTATTATTCTGGGTGTCCGCCTGCCATCATTTTGCCTCGTCAAGTCTCCTGCCCACTGCCATTTCAATTTCGCTGCACGATCCATGTTATCCATGACTCCGGTTCAGCACCTTATTTCTTCATTTCTTACTCTGTCTCTTAAACATATACCGAGCATCTGTCTTTTCATGCATCGTTGGGTGCATTTAAATTTTTGACGACTTTTTTGTGTTAGACATGGTTTCTGGCAATTGAAACAATATAAATTAAAATAAGAGAAATAGGAACAAAACAAAGAGATAGTGATAAGGAGCGGTGGATGATCTATCCATGAAATCAACTCAAACGACGTAACTAGGTGATATTTTATATTTTGTAGCTATATTATCCATTAATTTAACGCATAACTTTTAAAAAGTTTGTTATTCAGTCAGTGTTAGGTATTTTCATGACGATCGAAATGTCAAAATTGTCAACTGGCCGATTCGTTCTATAAATAAATAATGCCAAAAACGGCCGCGTCGAGCGCTACATGTGTTGCGAGTCATATGTCATTATCTCAAAGAAAAATAGCCCTTAAAAAATAATGTTTGAAACACTGTTTTCCAAATCGTGAATCTTCATATAATTCGTCTAATCTGCAAGATTACTCTAGGAAAAAATTCCCGCTACTGGGTTTAATATGTTTAAAACATAGTACACTTATTTGAATGAAGAAATAAGCTGTAGTAATTGGCTAGTTCCTTGGCTCAGTGCTGGCGCTGGGTGCGCTTTATTAATAGTTTTATTTATATTTGGAGAAATATACAAATGATGGCAATGATTTATAAGAAACATGAATTATTTGTTTATTTTTGTGTAAATAAAGTCACTGTAAAATAATATTTCGCATAGTCAAATATAATGGTAAGCTGCGCATAATCGCTTTTATACACGATTTGCCCCTATAGTATAGAGTACATTTTTGGTTGTTTTGTTTTATTTTTTTAAATAAAATTATGAGATTCTGCATAATTACCTAGAATATGTCCATGTACTTGCAATTTTCACAAACTGAAAGGTTTGGGTACGTAGGAAGAAATTTCCTTAATGCAATATGCCCGCCATTATATGTATGTAAATTGTATATGTACATAAAGTGTTCAATAAATAAATCAATATCCTCTGTTATTCTGAATCAAGCTTGTTATTTTTGTACAAGATTGATAACGTAAACATTTACACATATGTATTCTATTTACGATCCCTAGTTGAAGCATATGGTGTCCTCAAACAGCCTTATCTCTCTCGGTCAGGTGTCAA